>NW_026108854.1:0-300000 GCF_024516045.1 Bombus affinis | reverse complement strand
GTGCCAAACCGTGGTTTGTGACAAACCTTTACACGTCTCTCGCTCGCTACGCTCGCTAGAAAGCTATAGCTTAACCTAAAACCAATACATCTTGCGTTCAGTATTCGATATGGTGGTGACATATTTCGAATTTGCGAACATGTCGCATCGGTTGTGAGGTTGGACTAGATTTTTACGAGCGAGCGGAGCGAGCGAGCAACGATCACAATTTCCAAGCTATACATATACCTTATATTGCCTTGCATATATTTCGTGTTATTACCTAATTTTGTCAGCCATTTCTGACATCACATTGCACTTTACTATGTGGAAATGGTACTATTTATGTGAAACTATTCATAAACTGTAAACATTTCTCAGTAGGCAATTCGATAAAGACTTCCGGCTCCTCGGGCTGGTGCGAATATTTCAATGTCCGTATGTGCCAAACCATTGGTTTGTGAAACACCTTTACGCGTCTCTCGCTCGCTCCGCTCGCTCGAAAGCTATAGCCTAACCTAAAACCATACATCTTGCGTGCAGTAATCGATATGGTGGCGACATATTTCGAATTTGCGAACGTGTCGCATCGGTTGTGAGGTTGGACTAGTTTTTTACGAGCGAGCGGAGCGAGCGAGCAACGGTGACAATTTCCAAGCTATACATATACCTTATATTGCCTTGCATTTGTTTCGTGTTATTACCTAATTTTCTCAGCCATTTCTGACATCACATTGCACTTTACTATGTGGAAATAGTACTATTTATGTGAAACTATTCATAAACTGTAAACATTTGTCAGTAGGCAATTCGATAAAGACTTCCGGCTCCTCGGGCTGGTGCGAATATTTCAATGTCCGTATGTGCCAAACCGTTGCTTTGTGACACACCTTTACACATCTCTCGCTCGCTGCGCACGCTCGAAAGCTATAGCCTAACCTAAAACCATACATCTTGCATTCAGTAATCGATATGGTGGCGACATATTTCGAATTTGCGAACGTGTCGCATCGGTTGTGAGGTTGGACTAGATTTTTACGAGCGAGCGGAGCGAGCGATCAACGGTGACAATTTCCAAGCTATACATATACCTTATATTGCATTGCATTTGTTTCGTGTTATTACCTAATTTTGTCAGCCATTTCTGACATCACATTGCACTTTACTATGTGGAAATAGTACTATTTATGTGAAACTATTCATAAACAGTAAACATTTGTCAGTAGGCAATTCGATAAAGACTTCCGGCTCCTCGGGCTGGTGCGAATATTTCAATGTCCGTATGTGCCAAACCGTTGGTTTGTGACACACCTTTACGCGTTTCTCGCTCGCTGCGCTCGCTCGAAAGCTATAGCCTAACCTAAAACTATACATCTTGCGTTCAGTAATCGATATGGTGGCGACATATTTCGAATTTGCGAACGTGTCGCATCGGTTGTGAGGTTGAACTATATTTTTACGAGCGAGCGGAGCGAGCGAGCAACGGTGATAATTTCCAAGCTATACATATACCTTATATAGCCTTGCATGTGTTTCGTGCTATTACCTAATTTTGTCAGCCATTTCGGACATCACATTCCACTGTACTATGTGGAAATAGTACTATTTATGTAAAACTATTCATAAACTGTAAACATTTGTCAGTAGGCAATTCGATAAAGACTTCCGGCTCCTCGGGCTGGTGCGAATATTTCAATGTCCGTATGTGCCAAATCGTTGGTTTGTGACACACCTTTACGCGTCTCTCGCTCGCTGCGCTCGCTCGAAAGCTATAACCTAACCTAAAACCAATCCATCTTGCGTTCATTATTCGATATGGTGGCGACTTATTTCAAATTTGCGAACGTGTCGCATCGGTTGTGAGGTCGGACTAGATTTTTACGAGCGTGCGGAGCGAGCGAGCAACGTTCACAATTTCCAAGCTATACATATACCTTATATTGCCTTGCATATATTTCGTGTTATTACCTAATTTTGTCAGCCATTTCTGACATCACATTGCACTTTACCATGTGGAAATAGTACTATTTATGTGAAACTATTCATAAACTGTAAACATTTCTCAGTAGGCAATTCGATAAAGACTTCCGGCTCCTCGGGCTGGTGCGAATATTTCAATGTCCGTATGTGCCAAACCGTGGTTTGTGACACACCTTTACACGTCTCTCGCTCGCTACGCTCGCTCGAAAGCTATAGCTTAACCTAAAACCAATCCATCTTGCGTTCAGTATTCGATATGGTGGTGACATATTTCGAATTTGCGAACATGTCGCATCGGTTGTGAGGTTGGACTAGATTTTTACGAGCGAGCGGAGCGAGCGAGCAACGATCACAATTTCCAAGCTATACATATACCTTATATTGCCTTGCATATATTTCGTGTTATTACCTAATTTTGTCAGCCATTTCTGACATCACATTGCACTTTACTATGTGGAAATAGTACTATTTATGTGAAACTATTCATAAACTGTAAACATTTCTCAGTAGGCAATTCGATAAAGACTTCCGGCTCCTCGGGCTGGTGCGAATATTTCAATGTCCGTATGTGCCAAACCGTGGTTTGTGACAAACCTTTACACGTCTCTCGCTCGCTACGCTCGCTAGAAAGCTATAGCTTAACCTAAAACCAATACATCTTGCGTTCAGTATTCGATATGGTGGTGACATATTTCGAATTTGCGAACATGTCGCATCGGTTGTGAGGTTGGACTAGATTTTTACGAGCGAGCGGAGCGAGCGAGCAACGATCACAATTTCCAAGCTATACATATACCTTATATTGCCTTGCATATATTTCGTGTTATTACCTAATTTTGTCAGCCATTTCTGACATCACATTGCACTTTACTATGTGGAAATGGTACTATTTATGTGAAACTATTCATAAACTGTAAACATTTCTCAGTAGGCAATTCGATAAAGACTTCCGGCTCCTCGGGCTGGTGCGAATATTTCAATGTCCGTATGTGCCAAACCATTGGTTTGTGAAACACCTTTACGCGTCTCTCGCTCGCTCCGCTCGCTCGAAAGCTATAGCCTAACCTAAAACCATACATCTTGCGTGCAGTAATCGATATGGTGGCGACATATTTCGAATTTGCGAACGTGTCGCATCGGTTGTGAGGTTGGACTAGTTTTTTACGAGCGAGCGGAGCGAGCGAGCAACGGTGACAATTTCCAAGCTATACATATACCTTATATTGCCTTGCATTTGTTTCGTGTTATTACCTAATTTTCTCAGCCATTTCTGACATCACATTGCACTTTACTATGTGGAAATAGTACTATTTATGTGAAACTATTCATAAACTGTAAACATTTGTCAGTAGGCAATTCGATAAAGACTTCCGGCTCCTCGGGCTGGTGCGAATATTTCAATGTCCGTATGTGCCAAACCGTTGCTTTGTGACACACCTTTACACATCTCTCGCTCGCTGCGCACGCTCGAAAGCTATAGCCTAACCTAAAACCATACATCTTGCATTCAGTAATCGATATGGTGGCGACATATTTCGAATTTGCGAACGTGTCGCATCGGTTGTGAGGTTGGACTAGATTTTTACGAGCGAGCGGAGCGAGCGATCAACGGTGACAATTTCCAAGCTATACATATACCTTATATTGCATTGCATTTGTTTCGTGTTATTACCTAATTTTGTCAGCCATTTCGGACATCACATTGCACTTTACTGTGTGGAAATAGTACTATTTATGTGAAACTATTCATAAACTGTAAACATTTGTCACTAGGCAATTCGATAAAGACTTCCGGCTCCTCGGGCTGGTGCGAATATATCAATGTCCGTATGTGCCAAACCGTTGGTTTGTGACACATCTTTACGCGTCTCTCGCTCGCTGCGCTCTCTCGAAAGCTATAGCCTAACCTAAAACCATACATCTTGCGTTCAGTAATCGATATGGTGGTGACATATTTCGAATTTGCGAACTTGTCGCATCGGTTGTGAGGTTGGACTAGATTTTTACGAGCGAGCGGAGCGAGCGAGCAACGATCAAATTTCCAAGCTATACATATACCTTATATTGCCTTGCATATATTTCGTGTTATTACCTAATTTTGTCAGCCATTTCTGACATCACATTGCACTTTACTATGTGGAAATAGTACTATTTATGTGAAACAATTCATAAACTGTAAACATTTCTCAGTAGGCAATTCGATAAAGACTTCCGGCTCCTCGGGCTGGTGTGAATATTTCAATGTCCGTATGTGCCAAACCGTTGGTTTGTGACACACCTTTACGCGTCTCTCGCTCGCTGCGCTCGCTCGAAAGCTATAGCATAACCTAAAACCATACATCTTGCGTTCAGTAATCGATATGGTGGCGACATATTTCCAATTTGCGAACGTGTCGCATCGGTTGTGAGGTTGGACTAGTTTTTTTCGAGCGAGCGGAGCAAGCGAGCAACGGTGACAATTTCCAAGCTATACATATACCCTATATTGCATTGCATTTGTTTCGTGTTATTACCTAATTTTGTCACTCATTTCGGACATCACATTGCACTGTAGTATGTGGAAATAGTACTATTTATGTGAAACTATTCATAAACTGTAAACATTTGTCAGTAGGCAATTCTATAAAGACTTCCGGCTCCTCGGGCTGGTGGGAATATTTCAATGTCCCTATGTGCCAAACCGTTGGTTTGTGACACACCATTACGCGTCTCTCACTCGCTGCGCTCGCTCGAAAGCTATAGCCTAACCTAAAACCATACATCTTGCGTTCAGTAATCGATATGGTGGCGACATATTTCGAATTTGCGAACGTGTCGCATCGGTTGTGAGGTTGGACTAGATTTTTACGAGCGAGCGGAGCGAGCGAGCAACGGTGACAATTTCCAAGCTATACATATACCTTATATTGCATTGCATTTGTTTCGTGTTATTACCCAATTTTGTCACTCATTTCGGACATCACATTGCACTGTAGTATGTGGAAATAGTACTATTTATGTGAAACTATTCATAAACTGTAAACATTTGTCAGTAGGCAATTCGATAAAGACTTCCGGCTCCTCGGGCTGGTGGGAATATTTCAATGTCCCTATGTGCCAAACCGTTGGTTTGTGACACACCTTTACGCGTCTCTCGCTCGCTGCGCTCGCTCGAAAGCTATAGCCTAACCTAAAACCATACATCTTGCGTTCAGTAATCGATATGGTGGCGACATATTTCGAATTTGTGAACGTGTCGCATCGGTTGTGAGGTTGGACTAGATTTTTACGAGCGAGCGGAGCGAGCGAGCAACGATCACAATTTCCAAGCTATACATATACCTTATATTGCCTTGCATATATTTCGTGTTATTACCTAATTTTGTCAGCCATTTCTGACATCACATTGCACTTTACTATGTGGAAATAGTACTATTTATGTGAAACTATTCATAAACTGTAAACATTTCTCAGTAGGCAATTCGATAAAGACTTCCGGCTCCTCGGGCTGGTGCGAATATTTCAATGTCCGTATGTGCCAAACCGTTGGTTTGTGACACACCTTTAGGCGTCTCTCGCTCGCTGCGCTCGCTCGAAAGCTATAGCCTAACCCAAAACCATACATCTTGCGTTCAGTAATCGATATGGTAGCGACATATTTCGAATTTGCGAACGTGTCCCATCGGTTGTGAGGTTGGACTAGATTTTTACGAGCGAGCGGAGCGAGCGAGCAACGGTGACAATTACCAAGCTATACATATACCTTATATTGCATTGCATTTGTTTCGTGTTATTACCTAATTTTGTCAGCCATTTCGAACATCACATTGCACTGTAGTATGTGGAAATAGTACTATTTATGTGAAACTACTCATAAACTGTAAACATTTGTTAGTAGGCAATTCGATAAAGACATCCGGCTCCTCGGGCTGGTGGTAATATTTCAATGTCTCTATGTGCCAAACGGTTGGTTTGTGACACACCATTACACGGCTCTCGCTCGCTACGCTCGCTCGAAAGCTATAGCTTAACCTAAAACCAATCCATCTTGCGTTCAGTATTCGATATGGTGGTGACATATTTCGAATTTGCGAACGTGTCGCATCGGTTGTGACGTTGGACTAGATTTTTACGAGCGAGCGGAGCGAGCGAGCAACGGTGAAAATTTCCAAGCTATACATATACCTTATATTGCCTTGCATATATTTCGTGTTATTACCTAATTTTGTCAGCCATTTCTGACATCACATTGCACTTTACTATGTGGAAATAGTACTATTTATGTGAAACTATTCATAAACTGTAAACATTTGTCAGTAGGCAATTCGATAAAGACTACCGGCTCCTCGGGCTGGTGCGAATATTTCAATGTCCGTATGTGCCAAACCGTTGGTTTGTGACACACCTTTACGCGTCTCTCGCTCGCTGCGCTCTCTCGAAAGCTATAGCCTAACCTAAAACCATACATCTTGCGTTCAGTAATAGATATGGTGGCGACATATTTCGAATTTGCGAACGTGTCGCATCGGTTGTGAGGTTGGACTAGTTTTTTTCGAGCGAGCGGAGCGAGCGTGCAACGGTGACAATTTCCAAGCTATACATATACCTTATATTGCCTTGCATTTGTTTCGTGCTATTGCCTAATTTTCTCAGCCATTTCGGACATCACATTGCACTTTACTATGTGGAAATAGTACTATTTATGTGAAACTATTCATAAACTCTAAACATTTGTCAGTAGGCAATTCGATAAAGACTTCCGGCTCCTCGGGCTGGTGCGATTATTTCAATGTCCGTATGTGCCCAACCGTTGGTTTGTGACACACCTTTACGCGTCTCTCGCTCGCTGGGCTCGCTCGAAAGCTATAGCCTAACCTAAAACCATACATCTTGCGTTCAGTAATCGATATGGTGGCGACATATTTCGAATTTGCGAACGTGTCGCATCGGTTGTGAGGTTGGACTAGATTTTTACGAGCGAGCGGAGCGAGCGAGCAACGGTGACAATTTCCAAGCTATACATATACCTTATATTGCATTGCATTTGTTTCGTGTTATTACCTAATTTTGTCACTCATTTCGGACATCACATTGCACTGTAGTATGTGGAAATAGTACTATTTATGTGAAACTATTCATAAACTGTAAACATTTGTCAGTAGGCAATTCGATAAAGACTTCCGGCTCCTCGGGCTGGTGGGAATATTTCAATGTCCCTATGTGCCAAACCGTTGGTTTGTGACACACCATTACGCGTCTCTCGCTCGCTGCGCTCGCTCGAAAGCTATAGCCTAACCTAAAACCATACATCTTGCGTTCAGTAATCGATATGGTGGCGACATATTTCGAATTTGTGAACGTGTCGCATCGGTTGTGAGGTTGGACTAGATTTTTACGAGCGAGCGGAGCGAGCGAGCAACGATCACAATTTCCAAGCTATACATATACCTTATATTGCCTTGCATATATTTCGTGTTATTACCTAATTTTGTCAGCCATTTCTGACATCACATTGCACTTTACTATGTGGAAATAGTACTATTTATGTGAAACTATTCATAAACTGTAAACATTTCTCAGTAGGCAATTCGATAAAGACTTCCGGCTCCTCGGGCTGGTGCGAATATTTCAATGTCCGTATGTGCCAAACCGTTGGTTTGTGACACACCTTTACGCGTCTCTCGCTCGCTGCGCTCGCTCGAAAGCTATAGCCTAACCCAAAACCATACATCTTGCGTTCAGTAATCGATATGGTAGCGACATATTTCGAATTTGCGAACGTGTCCCATCGGTTGTGAGGTTGGACTAGATTTTTACGAGCGAGCGGAGCGAGCGAGCAACGGTGACAATTACCAAGCTATACATATACCTTATATTGCATTGCATTTGTTTCGTGTTATTACCTAATTTTGTCAGCCATTTCGAACATCACATTGCACTGTAGTATGTGGAAATAGTACTATTTATGTGAAACTATTCATAAACTGTAAACATTTGTCAGTAGGCAATTCGATAAAGACTTCCGGCTCCTCGGGCTGGTGCGATTATTTCAATGTCCGTATGTGCCAAACCGTTGGTTTGTGACACACCTTTACGCGTCTCTCGCTCGCTGCGCTCGCTCGAAAGCTATAGCATAGCCTAAAACCATACTTCTTGCGTTCAGTAATCGATATGGTGGCGACATATTTCCAATTTGCGAACGTGTCGCATCGGTTGTGAGGTTGGACTAGTTTTTTTCGAGCGAGCGGAGCAAGCGAGCAACGGTGACAATTTCCAAGCTATACATATACCTTATATTGCATTGCATTTGTTTCGTGTTATTACCTAATTTTGTCACTCATTTCGGACATCACATTGCACTGTAGTATGTGGAAATAGTACTATTTATGTGAAACTATTCATAAACTGTAAACATTTGTCAGTAGGCAATTCTATAAAGACTTCCGGCTCCTCGGGCTGGTGGGAATATTTCAATGTCCCTATGTGCCAAACCGTTGGTTTGTGACACACCATTACGCGTCTCTCACTCGCTGCGCTCGCTCGAAAGCTATAGCCTAACCTAAAACCATACATCTTGCGTTCAGTAATCGATATGGTGGCGACATATTTCGAATTTGCGAACGTGTCGCATCGGTTGTGAGGTTGGACTAGATTTTTACGAGCGAGCGGAGCGAGCGAGCAACGGTGACAATTTCCAAGCTATACATATACCTTATATTGCATTGCATTTGTTTCGTGTTATTACCTAATTTTGTCACTCATTTCGGACATCACATTGCACTGTAGTATGTGGAAATAGTACTATTTATGTGAAACTATTCATAAACTGTAAACATTTGTCAGTAGGCAATTCGATAAAGACTTCCGGCTCCTCGGGCTGGTGGGAATATTTCAATGTCCCTATGTGCCAAACCGTTGGTTTGTGACACACCATTACGCGTCTCTCGCTCGCTACGCTCGCTCGAAAGCTATAGCCTAACCTAAAACCATACATCTTGCGTTCAGTAATCGATATGGTGGCGACATATTTCGAATTTGTGAACGTGTCGCATCGGTTGTGAGGTTGGACTAGATTTTTACGAGCGAGCGGAGCGAGCGAGCAACGATCACAATTTCCAAGCTATACATATACCTTATATTGCCTTGCATATATTTCGTGTTATTACCTAATTTTGTCAGCCATTTCTGACATCACATTGCACTTTACTATGTGGAAATAGTACTATTTATGTGAAACTATTCATAAACTGTAAACATTTCTCAGTAGGCAATTCGATAAAGACTTCCGGCTCCTCGGGCTGGTGCGAATATTTCAATGTCCGTATGTGCCAAACCGTTGGTTTGTGACACACCTTTAGGCGTCTCTCGCTCGCTGCGCTCGCTCGAAAGCTATAGCCTAACCCAAAACCATACATCTTGCGTTCAGTAATCGATATGGTAGCGACATATTTCGAATTTGCGAACGTGTCCCATCGGTTGTGAGGTTGGACTAGATTTTTACGAGCGAGCGGAGCGAGCGAGCAACGGTGACAATTACCAAGCTATACATATACCTTATATTGCATTGCATTTGTTTCGTGTTATTACCTAATTTTGTCAGCCATTTCGAACATCACATTGCACTGTAGTATGTGGAAATAGTACTATTTATGTGAAACTACTCATAAACTGTAAACATTTGTTAGTAGGCAATTCGATAAAGACATCCGGCTCCTCGGGCTGGTGGTAATATTTCAATGTCTCTATGTGCCAAACGGTTGGTTTGTGACACACCATTACACGGCTCTCGCTCGCTACGCTCGCTCGAAAGCTATAGCTTAACCTAAAACCAATCCATCTTGCGTTCAGTATTCGATATGGTGGTGACATATTTCGAATTTGCGAACGTGTCGCATCGGTTGTGACGTTGGACTAGATTTTTACGAGCGAGCGGAGCGAGCGAGCAACGGTGAAAATTTCCAAGCTATACATATACCTTATATTGCCTTGCATATATTTCGTGTTATTACCTAATTTTGTCAGCCATTTCTGACATCACATTGCACTTTACTATGTGGAAATAGTACTATTTATGTGAAACTATTCATAAACTGTAAACATTTGTCAGTAGGCAATTCGATAAAGACTACCGGCTCCTCGGGCTGGTGCGAATATTTCAATGTCCGTATGTGCCAAACCGTTGGTTTGTGACACACCTTTACGCGTCTCTCGCTCGCTGCGCTCTCTCGAAAGCTATAGCCTAACCTAAAACCATACATCTTGCGTTCAGTAATAGATATGGTGGCGACATATTTCGAATTTGCGAACGTGTCGCATCGGTTGTGAGGTTGGACTAGTTTTTTTCGAGCGAGCGGAGCGAGCGTGCAACGGTGACAATTTCCAAGCTATACATATACCTTATATTG
The DNA here is from genome assembly GCF_024516045.1 of Bombus affinis. Taxonomy (NCBI): domain Eukaryota; kingdom Metazoa; phylum Arthropoda; class Insecta; order Hymenoptera; family Apidae; genus Bombus; species Bombus affinis. The sequence goes on along the minus strand of NW_026108854.1, from coordinate 289,657 downwards.
CCTTGCATTTGTTTCGTGCTATTGCCTAATTTTCTCAGCCATTTCGGACATCACATTGCACTTTACTATGTGGAAATAGTACTATTTATGTGAAACTATTCATAAACTCTAAACATTTGTCAGTAGGCAATTCGATAAAGACTTCCGGCTCCTCGGGCTGGTGCGATTATTTCAATGTCCGTATGTGCCCAACCGTTGGTTTGTGACACACCTTTACGCGTCTCTCGCTCGCTGGGCTCGCTCGAAAGCTATAGCCTAACCTAAAACCATACATCTTGCGTTCAGTAATCGATATGGTGGCGACATATTTCGAATTTGCGAACGTGTCGCATCGGTTGTGAGGTTGGACTAGATTTTTACGAGCGAGCGGAGCGAGCGAGCAACGGTGACAATTTCCAAGCTATACATATACCTTATATTGCATTGCATTTGTTTCGTGTTATTACCTAATTTTGTCACTCATTTCGGACATCACATTGCACTGTAGTATGTGGAAATAGTACTATTTATGTGAAACTATTCATAAACTGTAAACATTTGTCAGTAGGCAATTCGATAAAGACTTCCGGCTCCTCGGGCTGGTGGGAATATTTCAATGTCCCTATGTGCCAAACCGTTGGTTTGTGACACACCATTACGCGTCTCTCGCTCGCTGCGCTCGCTCGAAAGCTATAGCCTAACCTAAAACCATACATCTTGCGTTCAGTAATCGATATGGTGGCGACATATTTCGAATTTGTGAACGTGTCGCATCGGTTGTGAGGTTGGACTAGATTTTTACGAGCGAGCGGAGCGAGCGAGCAACGATCACAATTTCCAAGCTATACATATACCTTATATTGCCTTGCATATATTTCGTGTTATTACCTAATTTTGTCAGCCATTTCTGACATCACATTGCACTTTACTATGTGGAAATAGTACTATTTATGTGAAACTATTCATAAACTGTAAACATTTCTCAGTAGGCAATTCGATAAAGACTTCCGGCTCCTCGGGCTGGTGCGAATATTTCAATGTCCGTATGTGCCAAACCGTTGGTTTGTGACACACCTTTACGCGTCTCTCGCTGCTGCGCTCGCTCGAAAGCTATAGCCTAACCCAAAACCATACATCTTGCGTTCAGTAATCGATATGGTAGCGACATATTTCGAATTTGCGAACGTGTCCCATCGGTTGTGAGGTTGGACTAGATTTTTACGAGCGAGCGGAGCGAGCGAGCAACGGTGACAATTACCAAGCTATACATATACCTTATATTGCATTGCATTTGTTTCGTGTTATTACCTAATTTTGTCAGCCATTTCGAACATCACATTGCACTGTAGTATGTGGAAATAGTACTATTTATGTGAAACTATTCATAAACTGTAAACATTTGTCAGTAGGCAATTCGATAAAGACTTCCGGCTCCTCGGGCTGGTGCGATTATTTCAATGTCCGTATGTGCCAAACCGTTGGTTTGTGACACACCTTTACGCGTCTCTCGCTCGCTGCGCTCGCTCGAAAGCTATAGCATAGCCTAAAACCATACTTCTTGCGTTCAGTAATCGATATGGTGGCGACATATTTCCAATTTGCGAACGTGTCGCATCGGTTGTGAGGTTGGACTAGTTTTTTTCGAGCGAGCGGAGCAAGCGAGCAACGGTGACAATTTCCAAGCTATACATATACCTTATATTGCATTGCATTTGTTTCGTGTTATTACCTAATTTTGTCACTCATTTCGGACATCACATTGCACTGTAGTATGTGGAAATAGTACTATTTATGTGAAACTATTCATAAACTGTAAACATTTGTCAGTAGGCAATTCTATAAAGACTTCCGGCTCCTCGGGCTGGTGGGAATATTTCAATGTCCCTATGTGCCAAACCGTTGGTTTGTGACACACCATTACGCGTCTCTCACTCGCTGCGCTCGCTCGAAAGCTATAGCCTAACCTAAAACCATACATCTTGCGTTCAGTAATCGATATGGTGGCGACATATTTCGAATTTGCGAACGTGTCGCATCGGTTGTGAGGTTGGACTAGATTTTTACGAGCGAGCGGAGCGAGCGAGCAACGGTGACAATTTCCAAGCTATACATATACCTTATATTGCATTGCATTTGTTTCGTGTTATTACCTAATTTTGTCACTCATTTCGGACATCACATTGCACTGTAGTATGTGGAAATAGTACTATTTATGTGAAACTATTCATAAACTGTAAACATTTGTCAGTAGGCAATTCGATAAAGACTTCCGGCTCCTCGGGCTGGTGGGAATATTTCAATGTCCCTATGTGCCAAACCGTTGGTTTGTGACACACCATTACGCGTCTCTCGCTCGCTACGCTCGCTCGAAAGCTATAGCCTAACCTAAAACCATACATCTTGCGTTCAGTAATCGATATGGTGGCGACATATTTCGAATTTGTGAACGTGTCGCATCGGTTGTGAGGTTGGACTAGATTTTTACGAGCGAGCGGAGCGAGCGAGCAACGATCACAATTTCCAAGCTATACATATACCTTATATTGCCTTGCATATATTTCGTGTTATTACCTAATTTTGTCAGCCATTTCTGACATCACATTGCACTTTACTATGTGGAAATAGTACTATTTATGTGAAACTATTCATAAACTGTAAACATTTCTCAGTAGGCAATTCGATAAAGACTTCCGGCTCCTCGGGCTGGTGCGAATATTTCAATGTCCGTAATGTGCCAAACCGTTGGTTTGTGACACACCTTTAGGCGTCTCTCGCTCGCTGCGCTCGCTCGAAAGCTATAGCCTAACCCAAAACCATACAACTTGCGTACAGTAATCGATATGGTAGCGACATATTTCGAATTTGCGAACGTGTCCCATCGGTTGTGAGGTTGGACTAGATTTTTACGAGCGAGCGGAGCGAGCGACCAACGGTGACAATTACCAAGCTATACTTATACCTTATATTGCATTGCATTTGTTTCGTGTTATTACCTAATTTTGTCAGCCATTTCGAACATCACATTGCACTGTAGTATGTGGAAATAGTACTATTTATGTGAAACTATTCATAAACTGTAAACATTTGTCAGTAGGCAATTCGATAAAGACTTCCGGCTCCTCGGGCTGGTGCGATTATTTCAATGTCCGTATGTGCCAAACCGTTGGTTTGTGACACACCTTTACGCGTCTCTCGCTCGCTGCGCTCGCTCGAAAGCTATAGCCTAACCTAAAACCATACATCTTGCGTTCAGTAATCGATATGGTGGCGACATATTTCCAATTTGCGAACGTGTCGCATCGGTTGTGAGGTTGGACTAGATTTTTACGAGCGAGCGGAGCGAGCGAGCAACGGTGACAATTTCCAAGCTATACATATACCTTATATTGCCTTGCATTTGTTTCGTGTTATTGCCTAATTTTCTCAGCCATTTCGGACATCACATTGCACTTTACTATGTGGAAATAGTACTATTTATGTGAAACTATTCATAAACTGTAAACATTTGTCAGTAGGCAATTCGATAAAGACTTCCGGCTCCTCGGGCTGGTGCGATTATTTCAATGTCCGTATGTGCCCAACCGTTGGTTTGTGACACACCATTACGCGTCTCTCGCTCGCTGGGCTCGCTCGAAAGCTATAGCCTAACCTAAAACCATACATCTTGCGTTCAGTAATCGATATGGTGGCGACATATTTCGAATTTGCGAACGTGTCGCATCGGTTGTGAGGTTGGACTAGATTTTTACGAGCGAGCGGAGCGAGCGAGCAACGGTGACAATTTCCAAGCTATACATATACCTTATATTGCATTGCATTTGTTTCGTGTTATTACCTAATTTTGTCACTCATTTCGGACATCACATTGCACTGTAGTATGTGGAAATAGTACTATTTATGTGAAACTATTCATAAACTGTAAACATTTGTCAGTAGGCAATTCGATAAAGACTTCCGGCTCCTCGGGCTGGTGGGAATATTTCAATGTCCCTATGTGCCAAACCGTTGGTTTGTGACACACCATTACGCGTCTCTCACTCGCTGCGCTCGCTCGAAAGCTATAGCCTAACCTAAAACCATACATCTTGCGTTCAGTATTCGATATGGTGGTGACATATTTCGAATTTGCGAACGTGTCGCATCGGTTGTGACGTTGGACTAGATTTTTACGAGCGAGCGGAGCGAGCGAGCAACGATCACAATTTCCAAGCTATAAATATACCTTATATTGCATTGCATTTGTTTCGAGTTATTACCTAATTTTGTGAGCCATTTCTGACATCACATTGCACTGTAGTATGTGGAAATAGTACTATTTATGTGAAACTATTCATAAACTGTAAACATTTGTCAGTAGGCAATTCGATAAAGACTTCCGGCTCCTCGGGCTGGTGGGAATATTTCAATGTCCCTATGTGCCAAACCGTTGGTTTGTGACACACCATTACACGGCTCTCGCTCGCTACGCTCGTTCGAAAGCTATAGCTTAACCTAAAACCAATCCATCTTGCGTTCAGTATTCGATATGGTGGTGACATATTTCGAATTTGCGAACGTGTCGCATCGGTTGTGACGTTGGACTAGATTTTTACGAGCGAGCGGAGCGAGCGAGCAACGATCACAATTTCCAAGCTATACATATACCTTATATTGCATTGCATTTGTTTCGAGTTATTACCTAATTTTGTCAGCCATTTCTGACATCACATTGCACTTTACTATGTGGAAATAGTACTATTTATGTGAAACTACTCATAAACTGTAAACATTTGTCAGTAGGCAATTCGATAAAGACTTCCGGCTCCTCGGGCTGGTGCGAATATTTCAATGTCCGTATGTGCCAAACCGTTGGTTTGTGACAAACCTTTACGCGTCTCTCTCTCGCTGCGCTCTCTCGAAAGCTATAGCCTAACCTAAAACCATACATCTTGCGTTCAGTAATGGAGATGGTGGTGACATATTTCGAATTTGCGAACTTGTCGCATCGGTTGTGAGGTTGGACTAGATTTTTACGAGCGAGCGGAGCGAGCGAGCAACGATCAAATTTCCGAGCTATACATATACCTTATATTGCCTTGCATATATTTCGTGTTATTACCTAATTTTGTCAGCCATTTCTGACATCACATTGCACTTTACTATGTGGAAATGGTACTATTTATGTGAAACTATTCATAAACTGTAAACATTTGTCAGTAGGCAATTCGATAAAGACTTCCGGCTCCTCGGGCTGGTGCGAATATTTCAATGTCCGTATGTGCCAAACCGTTGGTTTGTGACACACCTTTACGCTTCTCTCGCTCGCTGCGCTCGCTCGAAAGCTATAGCCTAACCTAAAACCAATCCATCTTGCGTTCATTATTCGATATGGTGGCGACTTATTTCAAATTTGCGAACGTGTCGCATCGGTTGTGAGGTCGGACTAGATTTTTACGAGCGAGCGGAGCGAGCGAATAACGGTGACAATTTCCAAGCTATACATATACCTTATATTGCATTGCATTTGTTTCGAGTTATTACCTAATTTTGTCAGCCATTTCTAACATCACATTGCACTTTACTATGTGGAAATAGTACTACTTATGTGAAACTATTCATAAACTGTAAACATTTGTCAGTAGGCAATTCGATAAAGACCTCCGGCTCCTCGGGCTGGTGCGATTATTTCAATGTCCGTATGTGCCAAACCGTTGGTTTGTGACACACCTTTACGCGTCTCTCGCTCGCTGCGCTCGCTCGAAAGCTATAGCCTAACCTAAAACCATACATCTTGCGTTCAGTAATCGATATGGTGGCGACATATTTCCAATTTGCGAACGTGTCGCAGCGGTTGTGAGGTTGGACTAGATTTTTACGAGCGAGCGGAGCGAGCGAGCAACGGTGACATTTTCCAAGCTATACATATACCTTATATTGCATTGCATTTGTTTCGAGTTATTACCTAATTTTGTCAGCCATTTCTGACATCACATTGCACTTTACTATGTGGAAATAGTACTATTTATGTGAAACTACTCATAAACTGTAAACATTTGTCAGTAGGCAATTCGATAAAGACTTCCGGCTCCTCGGGCTGGTGGGAATATTTCAATGTCCCTATGTGCCAAACCGTTGGTTTGTGACACACCTTTACGCGTCTCTCGCTCGCTGCGCTCGCTCGAAAGCTATAGCCTAACCTAAAACCATACATCTTGCGTTCAGTAATCGATATGGTGGCGACATATTTCGAATTTGTGAACGTGTCGCATCGGTTGTGAGGTTGGACTAGATTTTTACGAGCGAGCGGAGCGAGCGAGCAACGATCACAATTTCCAAGCTATACATATACCTTATATTGCCTTGCATATATTTCGTGTTATTACCTAATTTTGTCAGCCATTTCTGACATCACATTGCACTTTACTATGTGGAAATAGTACTATTTATGTGAAACTATTCATAAACTGTAAACATTTCTCAGTAGGCAATTCGATAAAGACTTCCGGCTCCTCGGGCTGGTGCGAATATTTCAATGTCCGTATGTGCCAAACCGTTGGTTTGTGACACACCTTTAGGCGTCTCTCGCTCGCTGCGCTCGCTCGAAAGCTATAGCCTAACCCAAAACCATACATCTTGCGTTCAGTAATCGATATGGTAGCGACATATTTCGAATTTGCGAACGTGTCCCATCGGTTGTGAGGTTGGACTAGATTTTTACGAGCGAGCGGAGCGAGCGAGCAACGGTGACAATTATCAAGCTATACATATACCTTATATTGCATTGCATTTGTTTCGTGTTATTACCTAATTTTGTCAGCCATTTCGAACATCACATTGCACTGTAGTATGTGGAAATAGTACTATTTATGTGAAACTACTCATAAACTGTAAACATTTGTTAGTAGGCAATTCGATAAAGACATCCGGCTCCTCGGGCTGGTGGTAATATTTCAATGTCTCTATGTGCCAAACGGTTGGTTTGTGACACACCATTACACGGCTCTCGCTCGCTACGCTCGCTCGAAAGCTATAGCTTAACCTAAAACCAATCCATCTTGCGTTCAGTATTCGATATGGTGGTGACATATTTCGAATTTGCGAACGTGTCGCATCGGTTGTGACGTTGGACTAGATTTTTACGAGCGAGCGGAGCGAGCGAGCAACGGTGAAAATTTCCAAGCTATACATATACCTTATATTGCCTTGCATATATTTCGTGTTATTACCTAATTTTGTCAGCCATTTCTGACATCACATTGCACTTTACTATGTGGAAATAGTACTATTTATGTGAAACTATTCATAAACTGTAAACATTTGTCAGTAGGCAATTCGATAAAGACTACCGGCTCCTCGGGCTGGTGCGAATATTTCAATGTCCGTATGTGCCAAACCGTTGGTTTGTGACACACCTTTACGCGTCTCTCGCTCGCTGCGCTCTCTCGAAAGCTATAGCCTAACCTAAAACCATACATCTTGCGTTCAGTAATAGATATGGTGGCGACATATTTCGAATTTGCGAACGTGTCGCATCGGTTGTGAGGTTGGACTAGTTTTTTTCGAGCGAGCGGAGCGAGCGTGCAACGGTGACAATTTCCAAGCTATACATATACCTTATATTGCCTTGCATTTGTTTCGTGCTATTGTCTAATTTTCTCAGCCATTTCGGACATCACATTGCACTTTACTATGTGGAAATAGTACTATTTATGTGAAACTATTCATAAACTCTAAACATTCGTCAGTAGGCAATTCGATAAAGACTTCCGGCTCCTCGGGCTGGTGCGATTATTTCAATGTCCGTATGTGCCCAACCGTTGGTTTGTGACACACCTTTACGCGTCTCTCGCTCGCTGGGCTCGCTCGAAAGCTATAGCCTAACCTAAAACCATACATCTTGCGTTCAGTAATCGATATGGTGGCGACATATTTCGAATTTGCGAACGTGTCGCATCGGTTGTGAGGTTGGACTAGATTTTTACGAGCGAGCGGAGCGAGCGAGCAACGGTGACAATTTCCAAGCTATACATATACCTTATATTGCATTGCATTTGTTTCGTGTTATTACCTAATTTTGTCACTCATTTCGGACATCACATTGCACTGTAGTATGTGGAAATAGTACTATTTATGTGAAACTATTCATAAACTGTAAACATTTGTCAGTAGGCAATTCGATAAAGACTTCCGGCTCCTCGGGCTGGTGGGAATATTTCAATGTCCCTATGTGCCAAACCGTTGGTTTGTGACACACCATTACGCGTCTCTCGCTCGCTGCGCTCGCTCGAAAGCTATAGCCTAACCTAAAACCATACATCTTGCGTTCAGTAATCGATATGGTGGCGACATATTTCGAATTTGTGAACGTGTCGCATCGGTTGTGAGGTTGGACTAGATTTTTACGAGCGAGCGGAGCGAGCGAGCAACGATCACAATTTCCAAGCTATACATATACCTTATATTGCCTTGCATATATTTCGTGTTATTACCTAATTTTGTCAGCCATTTCTGACATCACATTGCACTTTACTATGTGGAAATAGTACTATTTATGTGAAACTATTCATAAACTGTAAACATTTCTCAGTAGGCAATTCGATAAAGACTTCCGGCTCCTCGGGCTGGTGCGAATATTTCAATGTCCGTATGTGCCAAACCGTTGGTTTGTGACACACCTTTACGCGTCTCTCGCTCGCTGCGCTCGCTCGAAAGCTATAGCCTAACCCAAAACCATACATCTTGCGTTCAGTAATCGATATGGTAGCGACATATTTCGAATTTGCGAACGTGTCCCATCGGTTGTGAGGTTGGACTAGATTTTTGCGAGCGAGCGGAGCGAGCGAGCAACGGTGACAATTACCAAGCTAAACATATACCTTATATTGCATTGCATTTGTTTCGTGTTATTACCTAATTTTGTCAGCCATTTCGAACATCACATTGCACTGTAGTATGTGGAAATAGTACTATTTATGTGAAACTATTCATAAACTGTAAACATTTGTCAGTAGGCAATTCGATAAAGACTTCCGGCTCCTCGGGCTGGTGCGATTATTTCAATGTCCGTATGTGCCAAACCGTTGGTTTGTGACACACCTTTACGCGTCTCTCGCTCGCTGCGCTCGCTCGAAAGCTATAGCATAGCCTAAAACCATACTTCTTGCGTTCAGTAATCGATATGGTGGCGACATATTTCCAATTTGCGAACGTGTCGCATCGGTTGTGAGGTTGGACTAGTTTTTTTCGAGCGAGCGGAGCAAGCGAGCAACGGTGACAATTTCCAAGCTATACATATACCTTATATTGCATTGCATTTGTTTCGTGTTATTACCTAATTTTGTCACTCATTTCGGACATCACATTGCACTGTAGTATGTGGAAATAGTACTATTTATGTGAAACTATTCATAAACTGTAAACATTTGTCAGTAGGCAATTCTATAAAGACTTCCGGCTCCTCGGGCTGGTGGGAATATTTCAATGTCCCTATGTGCCAAACCGTTGGTTTGTGACACACCATTACGCGTCTCTCACTCGCTGCGCTCGCTCGAAAGCTATAGCCTAACCTAAAACCATACATCTTGCGTTCAGTAATCGATATGGTGGCGACATATTTCGAATTTGCGAACGTGTCGCATCGGTTGTGAGGTTGGACTAGATTTTTACGAGCGAGCGGAGCGAGCGAGCAACGGTGACAATTTCCAAGCTATACATATACCTTATATTGCATTGCATTTGTTTCGTGTTATTACCTAATTTTGTCACTCATTTCGGACATCACATTGCACTGTAGTATGTGGAAATAGTACTATTTATGTGAAACTATTCATAAACTGTAAACATTTGTCAGTAGGCAATTCGATAAAGACTTCCGGCTCCTCGGGCTGGTGGGAATATTTCAATGTCCCTATGTGCCAAACCGTTGGTTTGTGACACACCATTACGCGTCTCTCGCTCGCTACGCTCGCTCGAAAGCTATAGCCTAACCTAAAACCATACATCTTGCGTTCAGTAATCGATATGGTGGCGACATATTTCGAATTTGTGAACGTGTCGCATCGGTTGTGAGGTTGGACTAGATTTTTACGAGCGAGCGGAGCGAGCGAGCAACGATCACAATTTCCAAGCTATACATATACCTTATATTGCCTTGCATATATTTCGTGTTATTACCTAATTTTGTCAGCCATTTCTGACATCACATTGCACTTTACTATGTGGAAATAGTACTATTTATGTGAAACTATTCATAAACTGTAAACATTTCTCAGTAGGCAATTCGATAAAGACTTCCGGCTCCTCGGGCTGGTGCGAATATTTCAATGTCCGTATGTGCCAAACCGTTGGTTTGTGACACACCTTTAGGCGTCTCTCGCTCGCTGCGCTCGCTCGAAAGCTATAGCCTAACCCAAAACCATACAACTTGCGTACAGTAATCGATATGGTAGCGACATATTTCGAATTTGCGAACGTGTCCCATCGGTTGTGAGGTTGGACTAGATTTTTACGAGCGAGCGGAGCGAGCGACCAACGGTGACAATTACCAAGCTATACTTATACCTTATATTGCATTGCATTTGTTTCGTGTTATTACCTAATTTTGTCAGCCATTTCGAACATCACATTGCACTGTAGTATGTGGAAATAGTACTATTTATGTGAAACTATTCATAAACTGTAAACATTTGTCAGTAGGCAATTCGATAAAGACTTCCGGCTCCTCGGGCTGGTGCGATTATTTCAATGTCCGTATGTGGCAAACCGTTGGTTTGTGACACACCTTTACGCGTCTCTCGCTCGCTGCGCTCGCTCGAAAGCTATAGCCTAACCTAAAACCATACATCTTGCGTTCAGTAATCGATATGGTGGCGACATATTTCCAATTTGCGAACGTGTCGCATCGGTTGTGAGGTTGGACTAGATTTTTACGAGCGAGCGGAGCGAGCGAGCAACGGTGACAATTTCCAAGCTATACATATACCTTATATTGCCTTGCATTTGTTTCGTGTTATTGCCTAATTTTCTCAGCCATTTCGGACATCACATTGCACTTTACTATGTGGAAATAGTACTATTTATGTGAAACTATTCATAAACTGTAAACATTTGTCAGTAGGCAATTCGATAAAGACTTCCGGCTCCTCGGGCTGGTGCGATTATTTCAATGTCCGTATGTGCCCAACCGTTGGTTTGTGACACACCTTTACGCGTCTCTCGCTCGCTGGGCTCGCTCGAAAGCTATAGCCTAACCTAAAACCATACATCTTGCGTTCAGTAATCGATATGGTGGCGACATATTTCGAATTTGCGAACGTGTCGCATCGGTTGTGAGGTTGGACTAGATTTTTACGAGCGAGCGGAGCGAGCGAGCAACGGTGACAATTTCCAAGCTATACATATACCTTATATTGCATTGCATTTGTTTCGTGTTATTACCTAATTTTGTCACTGATTTCGGACATCACATTGCACTGTAGTATGTGGAAATAGTACTATTTATGTGAAACTATTCATAAACTGTAAACATTTGTCAGTAGGCAATTCGATAAAGACTTCCGGCTCCTCGGGCTGGTGGGAATATTTCAATGTCCCTATGTGCCAAACCGTTGGTTTGTGACACACCATTACGCGTCTCTCACTCGCTGCGCTCGCTCGAAAGCTATAGCCTAACCTAAAACCATACATCTTGCGTTCAGTATTCGATATGGTGGTGACATATTTCGAATTTGCGAACGTGTCGCATCGGTTGTGACGTTGTACTAGATTTTTACGAGCGAGCGGAGCGAGCGAGCAACGATCACAATTTCCAAGCTATAAATATACCTTATATTGCATTGCATTTGTTTCGAGTTATTACCTAATTTTGTGAGCCATTTCTGACATCACATTGCACTGTAGTATGTGGAAATAGTACTATTTATGTGAAACTATTCATAAACTGTAAACATTTGTCAGTAGGCAATTCGATAAAGACTTCCGGCTCCTCGGGCTGGTGGGAATATTTCAATGTCCCTATGTGCCAAACCGTTGGTTTGTGACACACCATTACACGGCTCTCGCTCGCTACGCTCGTTCGAAAGCTATAGCTTAACCTAAAACCAATCCATCTTGCGTTCAGTATTCGATATGGTGGTGACATATTTCGAATTTGCGAACGTGTCGCATCGGTTGTGACGTTGGACTAGATTTTTACGAGCGAGCGGAGCGAGCGAGCAACGATCACAATTTCCAAGCTATACATATACCTTATATTGCATTGCATTTGTTTCGAGTTATTACCTAATTTTGTCAGCCATTTCTGACATCACATTGCACTTTACTATGTGGAAATAGTACTATTTATGTGAAACTACTCATAAACTGTAAACATTTGTCAGTAGGCAATTCGATAAAGACTTCCGGCTCCTCGGGCTGGTGCGAATATTTCAATGTCCGTATGTGCCAAACCGTTGGTTTGTGACAAACCTTTACGCGTCTCTCTCTCGCTGCGCTCTCTCGAAAGCTATAGCCTAACCTAAAACCATACATCTTGCGTTCAGTAATGGAGATGGTGGTGACATATTTCGAATTTGCGAACTTGTCGCATCGGTTGTGAGGTTGGACTAGATTTTTACGAGCGAGCGGAGCGAGCGAGCAACGATCAAATTTCCGAGCTATACATATACCTTATATTGCCTTGCATATATTTCGTGTTATTACCTAATTTTGTCAGCCATTTCTGACATCACATTGCACTTTACTATGTGGAAATGGTACTATTTATGTGAAACTATTCATAAACTGTAAACATTTGTCAGTAGGCAATTCGATAAAGACTTCCGGCCCCTCGGGCTGGTGCGAATATTTCAATGTCCGTATGTGCCAAACCGTTGGTTTGTGACACACCTTTACGCGTCTCTCGCTCGCTGCGCTCGCTCGAAAGCTATAGCCTAACCTAAAACCAATCCATCTTGCGTTCATTATTCGATATGGTGGCGACTTATTTCAAATTTGCGAACGTGTCGCATCGGTTGTGAGGTCGGACTAGATTTTTACGAGCGAGCGGAGCGAGCGAATAACGGTGACAATTTCCAAGCTATACATATACCTTATATTGCATTGCATTTGTTTCGAGTTATTACCTAATTTTGTCAGCCATTTCTAACATCACATTGCACTTTACTATGTGGAAATAGTACTACTTATGTGAAACTATTCATAAACTGTAAACATTTGTCAGTAGGCAATTCGATAAAGACCTCCGGCTCCTCGGGCTGGTGCGATTATTTCAATGTCCGTATGTGCCAAACCGTTGGTTTGTGACACACCTTTACGCGTCTCTCGCTCGCTGCGCTCGCTCGAAAGCTATAGCCTAACCTAAAACCATACATCTTGCGTTCAGTAATCGATATGGTGGCGACATATTTCCAATTTGCGAACGTGTCGCATCGGTTGTGAGGTTGGACTAGATTTTTACGAGCGAGCGGAGCGAGCGAGCAACGGTGACATTTTCCAAGCTATACATATACCTTATATTGCATTGCATTTGTTTCGAGTTATTACCTAATTTTGTCAGCCATTTCTGACATCACATTGCACTTTACTATGTGGAAATAGTACTATTTATGTGAAACTACTCATAAACTGTAAACATTTGTCAGTAGGCAATTCGATAAAGACTTCCGGCTCCTCGGGCTGGTGCGAATATTTCAATGTCCGTATGTGCCAAACCGTTGGTTTGTGACAAACCTTTACGCGTCTCTCTCTCGCTGCGCTCTCTCGAAAGCTATAGCCTAACCTAAAACCATACATCTTGCGTTCAGTAATCGAGATGGTGGTGACATATTTCGAATTTGCGAACTTGTCGCATCGGTTGTGAGGTTGGACTAGATTTTTACGAGCGAGCGGAGCGAGCGAGCAACGATCAAATTTCCAAGCTATACATATACCTTATATTGCCTTGCATATATTTCGTGTTATTACCTAATTTTGTCAGCCATTTCTGACATCACATTGCACTTTACTATGTGGAAATGGTACTATTTATGTGAAACTATTCATAAACTGTAAACATTTGTCAGTAGGCAATTCGATAAAGACTTCCGGCTCCTCGGGCTGGTGCGAATATTTCAATGTCCGAATGTGCCAAACCGTTGGTTTGTGACACACCTTTACGCGTTTCTCGCTCGCTGCGCTCGCTCGAAAGCTAAAGCCTAACCTAAAACCATACATCTTGCGTTCATTATTCGATATGGTGGCGACATATATCGAATTTGCGAACGTGTCGGATCGGTTGTGAGGTTGGACTAGATTTTTACGAGCGAGCGGAGCGAGCGAATAACGGTCATCATTTCCAAGCTATACATATACCTTATATTGCCTTGCATATATTTCGTGTTATTACCTAATTTTGTCAGCCATTTCTGACATCTCATTGCACTTTACCATGTGGAAATAGTACTATTTATGTGAAACTATTCATAAACTGTAAACATTTCTCAGTAGGCAATTCGATGAAGACTTCCGGCTCCTCGGGCTGGTGCAAATATTTTAATGTCCGTATGTGCCAAACCGTTGGTTTGTGACACACCTTTACGCGTTTCTCGCTCGCTGCGCTCGCTCGAAAGCTATAGCCTAACCTAAAACCATACATCTTGCGTTCAGTAATCGATATGGTGGCGACATATTTCGAATTTGCGAACGTGTCGCATCGGTTGTGAGGTTGGACTAGATTTTTACGAGCGAGCGGAGCGAGCGAGCAACGGTGACAATTTCCAAGCTATACATATACCTTATATTGCATTGCATTTGTTTCGTGTTATTACCTAATTTTGTCAGCCATTTCTGACATCAAATTGCACTGTAGTATGTGGAAATAGTACTATTTATGTGAAACTATTCATAGACTGTAAACATTTGTCAGTAGGCATTTCGATAAAGACTTCTGGCTCCTCGGGCTGGTGCGAATATTTCAATGTCCGTATTTGCCAAACCGTTGGTTTGTGACACACCTTTACACGTCTCTCGCTCGCTACGCTCGCTCGAAAGCTATAGCTTAACCTAAAACCAATCCATCTTGCGTTCAGTATTCGATATGGTGGTGACATATTTCGAATTTGCGAACGTGTCGCATCGGTTGTGACGTTGGACTAGATTTTTACGAGCGAGCGGAGCGAGCGAATAACGATCACAATTTCCAAGCTATACATATACCTTATATTGCCTTGCATATATTTCGTGTTATTACCTAATTTTGTCAGCCATTTCTGACATCAAATTGCACTTTACTATGTGGAAATAGTACTATTTATGTGAAACTATTCATAAACTGTAAACATTTCTCAGTAGGCAATTCGATAAAGACTTCCGGCTCCTCGGGCTGGTGCGAATATTTCAATGTCCGAATGTGCCAAACCGTTGGTTTGTGACACACCTTTACGCGTTTCTCGCTCGCTGCGCTCGCTCGAAAGCTAAAGCCTTACCTAAAACCATACATCTTGCGTTCATTATTCGATATGGTGGCGACATATATCGAATTTGCGAACGTGTCGGATCGGTTGTGAGGTTGGACTAGATTTTTACGAGCGAGCGGAGCGAGCGAATAACGGTGACAATTTCCAAGCTATACATATACCTTATATTGCATTGCATTTGTTTCGAGTTATTACCTAATTTTGTCAGCCATTTCTGACATCACATTGCACTTTACTATGTGGAAATAGTACTATTTATGTGAAACTATTCATAAACTGTAAACATTTGTCAGTAGGCAATTCGATAAAGACCTCCGGCTCCTCGGGCTGGTGCGATTATTTCAATGTCCGTATGTGCCAAACCGTTGGTTTGTGACACACCTTTACGCGTCTCTCGCTCGCTGCGCTCGCTCGAAAGCTATAGCCTAACCTAAAACCATACATCTTGCGTTCAGTAATCGATATGGTGGCGACATATTTCCAATTTGCGAACGTGTCGCATCGGTTGTGAGGTTGGACTAGATTTTTACGAGCGAGCGGAGCGAGCGAGCAACGGTGACATTTTCCAAGCTATACATATACCTTATATTGCATTGCATTCGTTTCGAGTTATTACCTAATTTTGTCAGCCATTTCTGACATCACATTGCACTTTACTATGTGGAAATAGTACTATTTATGTGAAACTACTCATAAACTGTAAACATTTGTCAGTAGGCAATTCGATAAAGACTTCCGGCTCCTCGGGCTGGTGCGAATATTTCAATGTCCGAATGTGCCAAACCGTTGGTTTGTGACACACCTTTACGCGTTTCTCGCTCGCTGCGCTCGCTCGAAAGCTAAAGCCTAACCTAAAACCATACATCTTGCGTTCATTATTCGATATGGTGGCGACATATATCGAATTTGCGAACGTGTCGGATCGGTTGTGAGGTTGGACTAGATTTTTACGAGCGAGCGGAGCGAGCGAATAACGGTCATCATTTCCAAGCTATACATATACCTTATATTGCCTTGCATATATTTCGTGTTATTACCTAATTTTGTCAGCCATTTCTGACATCTCATTGCACTTTACCATGTGGAAATAGTACTATTTATGTGAAACTATTCATAAACTGTAAACATTTCTCAGTAGGCAATTCGATAAAGACTTCCGGCTCCTCGGGCTGGTGCAAATATTTTAATGTCCGTATGTGCCAAACCGTTGGTTTGTGACACACCTTTACGCGTTTCTCGCTCGCTGCGCTCGCTCGAAAGCTAAAGCCTAACCTAAAACCATACATCTTGCGTTCATTATTCGATATGGTGGCGACATATATCGAATTTGCGAACGTGTCGGATCGGTTGTGAGGTTGGACTAGATTTTTACGAGCGAGCGGAGCGAGCGAATAACGGTGACAATTTCCAAGCTATACATATACCTTATATTGCATTGCATTTGTTTCGAGTTATTACCTAATTTTGTCAGCCATTTCTGACATCACATTGCACTTTACTATGTGGAAATAGTACTATTTATGTGAAACTATTCATAAACTGTAAACATTTGTCAGTAGGCAATTCGATAAAGACCTCCGGCTCCTCGGGCTGGTGCGATTATTTCAATGTCCGTATGTGCCAAACCGTTGGTTTGTGACACACCTTTACGCGTCTCTCGCTCGCTGCGCTCGCTCGAAAGCTATAGCCTAACCTAAAACCATACATCTTGCGTTCAGTAATCGATATGGTGGCGACATATTTCCAATTTGCGAACGTGTCGCATCGGTTGTGAGGTTGGACTAGATTTTTACGAGCGAGCGGAGCGAGCGAGCAACGGTGACATTTTCCAAGCTATACATATACCTTATATTGCATTGCATTCGTTTCGAGTTATTACCTAATTTTGTCAGCCATTTCTGACATCACATTGCACTTTACTATGTGGAAATAGTACTATTTATGTGAAACTACTCATAAACTGTAAACATTTGTCAGTAGGCAATTCGATAAAGACTTCCGGCTCCTCGGGCTGGTGCGAATATTTCAATGTCCGAATGTGCCAAACCGTTGGTTTGTGACACACCTTTACGCGTTTCTCGCTCGCTGCGCTCGCTCGAAAGCTAAAGCCTAACCTAAAACCATACATCTTGCGTTCATTATTCGATATGGTGGCGACATATATCGAATTTGCGAACGTGTCGGATCGGTTGTGAGGTTGGACTAGATTTTTACGAGCGAGCGGAGCGAGCGAATAACGGTCATCATTTCCAAGCTATACATATACCTTATATTGCCTTGCATATATTTCGTGTTATTACCTAATTTTGTCAGCCATTTCTGACATCTCATTGCACTTTACCATGTGGAAATAGTACTATTTATGTGAAACTATTCATAAACTGTAAACATTTCTCAGTAGGCAATTCGATAAAGACTTCCGGCTCCTCGGGCTGGTGCAAATATTTTAATGTCCGTATGTGCCAAACCGTTGGTTTGTGACACACCTTTACGCGTTTCTCGCTCGCTGCGCTCGCTCGAAAGCTAAAGCCTAACCTAAAACCATACATCTTGCGTTCATTATTCGATATGGTGGCGACATATATCGAATTTGCGAACGTGTCGGATCGGTTGTGAGGTTGGACTAGATTTTTACGAGCGAGCGGAGCGAGCGAATAACGGTGACAATTTCCAAGCTATACATATACCTTATATTGCATTGCATTTGTTTCGAGTTATTACCTAATTTTGTCAGCCATTTCTGACATCACATTGCACTTTACTATGTGGAAATAGTACTATTTATGTGAAACTATTCATAAACTGTAAACATTTGTCAGTAGGCAATTCGATAAAGACCTCCGGCTCCTCGGGCTGGTGCGATTATTTCAATGTCCGTATGTGCCAAACCGTTGGTTTGTGACACACCTTTACGCGTCTCTCGCTCGCTGCGCTCGCTCGAAAGCTATAGCCTAACCTAAAACCATACATCTTGCGTTCAGTAATCGATATGGTGGCGACATATTTCCAATTTGCGAACGTGTCGCATCGGTTGTGAGGTTGGACTAGATTTTTACGAGCGAGCGGAGCGAGCGAGCAACGGTGACATTTTCCAAGCTATACATATACCTTATATTGCATTGCATTCGTTTCGAGTTATTACCTAATTTTGTCAGCCATTTCTGACATCACATTGCACTTTACTATGTGGAAATAGTACTATTTATGTGAAACTACTCATAAACTGTAAACATTTGTCAGTAGGCAATTCGATAAAGACTTCCGGCTCCTCGGACTGGTGCGAATATTTCAATGTCCGAATGTGCCAAACCGTTGGTTTGTGACACACCTTTACGCGTTTCTCGCTCGCTGCGCTCGCTCGAAAGCTAAAGCCTAACCTAAAACCATACATCTTGCGTTCATTATTCGATATGGTGGCGACATATATCGAATTTGCGAACGTGTCGGATCGGTTGTGAGGTTGGACTAGATTTTTACGAGCGAGCGGAGCGAGCGAATAACGGTCATCATTTCCAAGCTATACATATACCTTATATTGCCTTGCATATATTTCGTGTTATTACCTAATTTTGTCAGCCATTTCTGACATCTCATTGCACTTTACCATGTGGAAATAGTACTATTTATGTGAAACTATTCATAAACTGTAAACATTTCTCAGTAGGCAATTCGATAAAGACTTCCGGCTCCTCGGGCTGGTGCAAATATTTTAATGTCCGTATGTGCCAAACCGTTGGTTTGTGACACACCTTTACGCGTTTCTCGCTCGCTGCGCTCGCTCGAAAGCTATAGCCTAACCTAAAACCATACATCTTGCGTTCAGTAATCGATATGGTGGCGACATATTTCGAATTTGCGAACGTGTCGCATCGGTTGTGAGGTTGGACTAGATTTTTACGAGCGAGCGGAGCGAGCGAGCAACGGTGACAATTTCCAAGCTATACATATACCTTATATTGCATTGCATTTGTTTCGTGTTATTACCTAATTTTGTCAGCCATTTCTGACATCAAATTGCACTGTAGTATGTGGAAATAGTACTATTTATGTGAAACTATTCATAGACTGTAAACATTTGTCAGTAGGCATTTCGATAAAGACTTCTGGCTCCTCGGGCTGGTGCGAATATTTCAATGTCCGTATTTGCCAAACCGTTGGTTTGTGACACACCTTTACACGTCTCTCGCTCGCTACGCTCGCTCGAAAGCTATAGCTTAACCTAAAACCAATCCATCTTGCGTTCAGTATTCGATATGGTGGTGACATATTTCGAATTTGCGAACGTGTCGCATCGGTTGTGACGTTGGACTAGATTTTTACGAGCGAGCGGAGCGAGCGAATAACGATCACAATTTCCAAGCTATACATATACCTTATATTGCCTTGCATATATTTCGTGTTATTACCTAATTTTGTCAGCCATTTCTGACATCAAATTGCACTTTACTATGTGGAAATAGTACTATTTATGTGAAACTATTCATAAACTGTAAACATTTCTCAGTAGGCAATTCGATAAAGACTTCCGGCTCCTCGGGCTGGTGCGAATATTTCAATGTCCGAATGTGCCAAACCGTCGGTTTGTGACACACCTTTACGCGTTTCTCGCTCGCTGCGCTCGCTCGAAAGCTAAAGCCTAACCTAAAACCATACATCTTGCGTTCATTATTCGATATGGTGGCGACATATATCGAATTTGCGAACGTGTCGGATCGGTTGTGAGGTTGGACTAGATTTTTACGAGCGAGCGGAGCGAGCGAATAACGGTGACAATTTCCAAGCTATACATATACCTTATATTGCATTGCATTTGTTTCGAGTTATTAACTAATTTTGTCAGCCATTTCTGACATCACATTGCACTTTACTATGTGGAAATAGTACTATTTATGTGAAACTATTCATAAACTGTAAACATTTGTCAGTAGGCAATTCGATAAAGACCTCCGGCTCCTCGGGCTGGTGCGATTATTTCAATGTCCGTATGTGCCAAACCGTTGGTTTGTGACACACCTTTACGCGTCTCTCGCTCGCTGCGCTCGCTCGAAAGCTATAGCCTAACCTAAAACCATACATCTTGCGTTCAGTAATCGATATGGTGGCGACATATTTCCAATTTGCGAACGTGTCGCATCGGTTGTGAGGTTGGACTAGATTTTTACGAGCGAGCGGAGCGAGCGAGCCAACGGTGACATTTTCCAAGCTATACATATACCTTATATTGCATTGCATTTGTTTCGAGTTATTACCTAATTTTGTCAGCCATTTCTGACATCACATTGCACTTTACTATGTGGAAATAGTACTATTTATGTGAAACTACTCATAAACTGTAAACATTTGTCAGTAGGCAATTCGATAAAGACTTCCGGCTCCTCGGGCTGGTGCGAATATTTCAATGTCCGTATGTGCCAAACCGTTGGTTTGTGACACACCTTTACGCGTTTCTCGCTCGCTGCGCTCGCTCGAAAGCTAAAGCCTAACCTAAAACCATACATCTTGCGTTCATTATTCGATATGGTGGCGACATATATCGAATTTGCGAACGTGTCGGATCGGTTGTGAGGTTGGACTAGATTTTTACGAGCGAGCGGAGCGAGCGAATAACGGTCATCATTTCCAAGCTATACATATACCTTATATTGCCTTGCATATATTTCGTGTTATTACCTAATTTTGTCAGCCATTTCTGACATCTCATTGCACTTTACCATGTGGAAATTGTACTATTTATGTGAAACTATTCATAAACTGTAAACATTTCTCAGTAGGCAATTCGATAAAGACTTCCGGCTCCTCGGGCTGGTGCAAATATTTTAATGTCCGTATGTGCCAAACCGTTGGTTTGTGACACACCTTTACGCGTTTCTCGCTCGCTGCGCTCGCTCGAAAGCTATAGCCTAACCTAAAACCATACATCTTGCGTTCAGTAATCGATATGGTGGCGACATATTTCGAATTTGCGAACGTGTCGCATCGGTTGTGAGGTTGGACTAGATTTTTACGAGCGAGCGGAGCGAGCGAGCAACGGTGACAATTTCCAAGCTATACATATACCTTATATTGCATTGCATTTGTTTCGTGTTATTACCTAATTTTGTCAGCCATTTCTGACATCAAATTGCACTGTAGTATGTGGAAATAGTACTATTTATGTGAAACTATTCATAGACTGTAAACATTTGTCAGTAGGCATTTCGATAAAGACTTCTGGCTCCTCGGGCTGGTGCGAATATTTCAATGTCCGTATTTGCCAAACCGTTGGTTTGTGACACACCTTTACACGTCTCTCGCTCGCTACGCTCGCTCGAAAGCTATAGCTTAACCTAAAACCAATCCATCTTGCGTTCAGTATTCGATATGGTGGTGACATATTTCGAATTTGCGAACGTGTCGCATCGGTTGTGACGTTGGACTAGATTTTTACGAGCGAGCGGAGCGAGCGAATAACGATCACAATTTCCAAGCTATACATATACCTTATATTGCCTTGCATATATTTCGTGTTATTACCTAATTTTGTCAGCCATTTCTGACATCAAATTGCACTTTACTATGTGGAAATAGTACTATTTATGTGAAACTATTCATAAACTGTAAACATTTCTCAGTAGGCAATTCGATAAAGACTTCCGGCTCCTCGGGCTGGTGCGAATATTTCAATGTCCGAATGTGCCAAACCGTCGGTTTGTGACACACCTTTACGCGTTTCTCGCTCGCTGCGCTCGCTCGAAAGCTAAAGCCTAACCTAAAACCATACATCTTGCGTTCATTATTCGATATGGTGGCGACATATATCGAATTTGCGAACGTGTCGGATCGGTTGTGAGGTTGGACTAGATTTTTACGAGCGAGCGGAGCGAGCGAATAACGGTGACAATTTCCAAGCTATACATATACCTTATATTGCATTGCATTTGTTTCGAGTTATTACCTAATTTTGTCAGCCATTTCTGACATCACATTGCACTTTACTATGTGGAAATAGTACTATTTATGTGAAACTATTCATAAACTGTAAACATTTGTCAGTAGGCAATTCGATAAAGACCTCCGGCTCCTCGGGCTGGTGCGATTATTTCAATGTCCGTATGTGCCAAACCGTTGGTTTGTGACACACCTTTACGCGTCTCTCGCTCGCTGCGCTCGCTCGAAAGCTATAGCCTAACCTAAAACCATACATCTTGCGTTCAGTAATCGATATGGTGGCGACATATTTCCAATTTGCGAACGTGTCGCATCGGTTGTGAGGTTGGACTAGATTTTTACGAGCGAGCGGAGCGAGCGAGCAACGGTGACATTTTCCAAGCTATACATATACCTTATATTGCATTGCATTTGTTTCGAGTTATTACCTAATTTTGTCAGCCATTTCTGACATCACATTGCACTTTACTATGTGGAAATAGTACTATTTATGTGAAACTACTCATAAACTGTAAACATTTGTCAGTAGGCAATTCGATAAAGACTTCCGGCTCCTCGGGCTGGTGCGAATATTTCAATGTCCGTATGTGCCAAACCGTTGGTTTGTGACACACCTTTACGCGTTTCTCGCTCGCTGCGCTCGCTCGAAAGCTAAAGCCTAACCTAAAACCATACATCTTGCGTTCATTATTCGATATGGTGGCGACATATATCGAATTTGCGAACGTGTCGGATCGGTTGTGAGGTTGGACTAGATTTTTACGAGCGAGCGGAGCGAGCGAATAACGGTCATCATTTCCAAGCTATACATATACCTTATATTGCCTTGCATATATTTCGTGTTATTACCTAATTTTGTCAGCCATTTCTGACATCTCATTGCACTTTACCATGTGGAAATAGTACTATTTATGTGAAACTATTCATAAACTGTAAACATTTCTCAGTAGGCAATTCGATAAAGACTTCCGGCTCCTCGGGCTGGTGCGAATATTTCAATGTCCGAATGTGCCAAACCGTCGGTTTGTGACACACCTTTACGCGTTTCTCGCTCGCTGCGCTCGCTCGAAAGCTAAAGCCTAACCTAAAACCATACATCTTGCGTTCATTATTCGATATGGTGGCGACATATATCGAATTTGCGAACGTGTCGGATCGGTTGTGAGGTTGGACTAGATTTTTACGAGCGAGCGGAGCGAGCGAATAACGGTGACAATTTCCAAGCTATACATATACCTTATATTGCATTGCATTTGTTTCGAGTTATTACCTAATTTTGTCAGCCATTTCTGACATCACATTGCACTTTACTATGTGGAAATAGTACTATTTATGTGAAACTATTCATAAACTGTAAACATTTGTCAGTAGGCAATTCGATAAAGACCTTCCGGCTCCTCGGGCTGGTGCAATTATTTCAATGTCCGTATGTGCCAAACCGTTGGTTTGTGACACACCTTTACGCGTCTCTCGCTCGCTGCGCTCGCTCGAAAGCTATAGCCTAACCTAAAACCATACATCTTGCGTTCAGTAATCGATATGGTGGCGACATATTTCCAATTTGCGAACGTGTCGCATCGGTTGTGAGGTTGGACTAGATTTTTACGAGCGAGCGGAGCGAGCGAGCAACGGTGACATTTTCCAAGCTATACATATACCTTATATTGCATTGCATTTGTTTCGAGTTATTACCTAATTTTGTCAGCCATTTCTGACATCACATTGCACTTTACTATGTGGAAATAGTACTATTTATGTGAAACTACTCATAAACTGTAAACATTTGTCAGTAGGCAATTCGATAAAGACTTCCGGCTCCTCGGGCTGGTGCGAATATTTCAATGTCCGTATGTGCCAAACCGTTGGTTTGTGACACACCTTTACGCGTTTCTCGCTCGCTGCGCTCGCTCGAAAGCTAAAGCCTAACCTAAAACCATACATCTTGCGTTCATTATTCGATATGGTGGCGACATATATCGAATTTGCGAACGTGTCGGATCGGTTGTGAGGTTGGACTAGAGTTTTTACGAGCGAGCGGAGCGAGCGAATAACGGTCATCATTTCCAAGCTATACATATACCTTATATTGCCTTGCATATATTTCGTGTTATTACCTAATTTTGTCAGCCATTTCTGACATCTCATTGCACTTTACCATGTGGAAATAGTACTATTTATGTGAAACTATTCATAAACTGTAAACATTTCTCAGTAGGCAATTCGATAAAGACTTCCGGCTCCTCGGGCTGGTGCAAATATTTTAATGTCCGTATGTGCCAAACCGTTGGTTTGTGACACACCTTTACGCGTTTCTCGCTCGCTGCGCTCGCTCGAAAGCTATAGCCTAACCTAAAACCATACATCTTGCGTTCAGTAATCGATATGGTGGCGACATATTTCGAATTTGCGAACGTGTCGCATCGGTTGTGAGGTTGGACTAGATTTTTACGAGCGAGCGGAGCGAGCGAGCAACGGTGACAATTTCCAAGCTATACATATACCTTATATTGCATTGCATTTGTTTCGTGTTATTACCTAATTTTGTCAGCCATTTCTGACATCAAATTGCACTGTAGTATGTGGAAATAGTACTATTTATGTGAAACTATTCATAGACTGTAAACATTTGTCAGTAGGGCATTTCGATAAAGACTTCTGGCTCCTCGGGCTGGTGCGAATATTTCAATGTCCGTATTTAAACCGTTGGTTTGTGACACACCTTTACACGTCTCTCGCTCGCTACGCTCGCTCGAAAGCTATAGCTTAACCTAAAACCAATCCATCTTGCGTTCAGTATTCGATATGGTGGTGACATATTTCGAATTTGCGAACGTGTCGCATCGGTTGTGACGTTGGACTAGATTTTTACGAGCGAGCGGAGCGAGCGAATAATGATCACAATTTCCAAGCTATACATATACCTTATATTGCCTTGCATATATTTCGTGTTATTACCTAATTTTGTCAGCCATTTCTGACATCAAATTGCACTTTACTATGTGGAAATAGTACTATTTATGTGAAACTATTCATAAACTGTAAACATTTCTCAGTAGGCAATTCGATAAAGACTTCCGGCTCCTCGGGCTGGTGCGAATATTTCAATGTCCGAATGTGCCAAACCGTTGGTTTGTGACACACCTTTACGCGTTTCTCGCTCGCTGCGCTCGCTCGAAAGCTAAAGCCTAACCTAAAACCATACATCTTGCGTTCATTATTCGATATGGTGGCGACATATATCGAATTTGCGAACGTGTCGGATCGGTTGTGAGGTTGGACTAGATTTTTACGAGCGAGCGGAGCGAGCGAATAACGGTGACAATTTCCAAGCTATACATATACCTTATATTGCATTGCATTTGTTTCGAGTTATTACCTAATTTTGTCAGCCATTTCTGACATCACATTGCACTTTACTATGTGGAAATAGTACTATTTATGTGAAACTATTCATAAACTGTAAACATTTGTCAGTAGGCAATTCGATAAAGACCTCCGGCTCCTCGGGCTGGTGCGATTATTTCAATGTCCGTATGTGCCAAACCGTTGGTTTGTGACACACCTTTACGCGTCTCTCGCTCGCTGCGCTCGCTCGAAAGCTATAGCCTAACCTAAAACCATACTTCTTGCGTTCAGTAATCGATATGGTGGCGACATATTTCCAATTTGCGAACGTGTCGCATCGGTTGTGAGGTTGGACTAGATTTTTACGAGCGAGCGGAGCGAGCGAGCAACGGTGACATTTTCCAAGCTATACATATACCTTATATTGCATTGCATTTGTTTCGAGTTATTACCTAATTTTGTCAGCCATTTCTGACATCACATTGCACTTTACTATGTGGAAATAGTACTATTTATGTGAAACTACTCATAAACTGTAAACATTTGTCAGTAGGCAATTCGATAAAGACTTCCGGCTCCTCGGGCTGGTGCGAATATTTCAATGTCCGTATGTGCCAAACCGTTGGTTTGTGACACACCTTTACGCGTTTCTCGCTCGCTGCGCTCGCTCGAAAGCTAAAGCCTAACCTAAAACCATACATCTTGCGTTCATTATTCGATATGGTGGCGACATATATCGAATTTGCGAACGTGTCGGATCGGTTGTGAGGTTGGACTAGATTTTTACGAGCGAGCGGAGCGAGCGAATAACGGTCATCATTTCCAAGCTATACATATACCTTATATTGCCTTGCATATATTTCGTGTTATTACCTAATTTTGTCAGCCATTTCTGACATCTCATTGCACTTTACCATGTGGAAATAGTACTATTTATGTGAAACTATTCATAAACTGTAAACATTTCTCAGTAGGCAATTCGATAAAGACTTCCGGCTCCTCGGGCTGGTGCAAATATTTTAATGTCCGTATGTGCCAAACCGTTGGTTTGTGACACACCTTTACGCGTTTCTCGCTCGCTGCGCTCGCTCGAAAGCTATAGCCTAACCTAAAACCATACATCTTGCGTTCAGTAATCGATATGGTGGCGACATATTTCGAATTTGCGAACGTGTCGCATCGGTTGTGAGGTTGGACTAGATTTTTACGAGCGAGCGGAGCGAGCGAGCAACGGTGACAATTTCCAAGCTATACATATACCTTATATTGCATTGCATTTGTTTCGTGTTATTACCTAATTTTGTCAGCCATTTCTGACATCAAATTGCACTGTAGTATGTGGAAATAGTACTATTTATGTGAAACTATTCATAGACTGTAAACATTTGTCAGTAGGCATTTCGATAAAGACTTCTGGCTCCTCGGGCTGGTGCGAATATTTCAATGTCCGTATTTGCCAAACCGTTGGTTTGTGACACACCTTTACACGTCTCTCGCTCGCTACGCTCGCTCGAAAGCTATAGCTTAACCTAAAACCAATCCATCTTGCGTTCAGTATTCGATATGGTGGTGACATATTTCGAATTTGCGAACGTGTCGCATCGGTTGTGACGTTGGACTAGATTTTTACGAGCGAGCGGAGCGAGCGAATAACGATCACAATTTCCAAGCTATACATATACCTTATATTGCCTTGCATATATTTCGTGTTATTACCTAATTTTGTCAGCCATTTCTGACATCAAATTGCACTTTACTATGTGGAAATAGTACTATTTATGTGAAACTATTCATAAACTGTAAACATTTCTCAGTAGGCAATTCGATAAAGACTTCCGGCTCCTCGGGCTGGTGCGAATATTTCAATGTCCGAATGTGCCAAACCGTTGGTTTGTGACACACCTTTACGCGTTTCTCGCTCGCTGCGCTCGCTAGAAAGCTAAAGCCTAACCTAAAACCATACATCTTGCGTTCATTATTCGATATGGTGGCGACATATATCGAATTTGCGAACGTGTCGGATCGGTTGTGAGGTTGGACTAGATTTTTACGAGCGAGCGGAGCGAGCGAATAACGGTGACAATTTCCAAGCTATACACATACCTTATATTGCATTGCATTTGTTTCGAGTTATTACCTAATTTTGTCAGCCATTTCTGACATCACATTGCACTTTACTATGTGGAAATAGTACTATTTATGTGAAACTATTCATAAACTGTAAACATTTGTCAGTAGGCAATTCGATAAAGACCTCCGGCTCCTCGGGCTGGTGCGATTATTTCAATGTCCGTATGTGCCAAACCGTTGGTTTGTGACACACCTTTACGCGTCTCTCGCTCGCTGCGCTCGCTCGAAAGCTATAGCCTAACCTAAAACCATACATCTTGCGTTCAGTAATCGATATGGTGGCGACATATTTCCAATTTGCGAACGTGTCGCATCGGTTGTGAGGTTGGACTAGATTTTTACGAGCGAGCGGAGCGAGCGAGCAACGGTGACATTTTCCAAGCTATACATATACCTTATATTGCATTGCATTTGTTTCGAGTTATTACCTAATTTTGTCAGCCATTTCTGACATCACATTGCACTTTACTATGTGGAAATAGTACTATTTATGTGAAACTACTCATAAACTGTAAACATTTGTCAGTAGGCAATTCGATAAAGACTTCCGGCTCCTCGGGCTGGTGCGAATATTTCAATGTCCGTATGTGCCAAACCGTTGGTTTGTGACAAACCTTTACGTGTCTCTCTCTCGCTGCGCTCTCTCGAAAGCTATAGCCTAACCTAAAACCATACATCTTGCGTTCAGTAATCGAGATGGTGGTGACATATTTCGAATTTGCGAACTTGTCGCATCGGTTGTGAGGTTGGACTAGATTTTTACGAGCGAGCGGAGCGAGCGAGCAACGATCAAATTTCCAAGCTATACATATACCTTATATTGCCTTGCATATATTTCGTGTTATTACCTAATTTTGTCAGCCATTTCTGACATCACATTGCACTTTACTATGTGGAAATGGTACTATTTATGTGAAACTATTCATAAACTGTAAACATTTGTCAGTAGGCAATTCGATAAAGACTTCCGGCTCCTCGGGCTGGTGCGAATATTTCAATGTCCGTATGTGCCAAACCGTTGGTTTGTGACACACCTTTACGCGTCTCTCGCTCGCTGCGCTCGCTCGAAAGCTATAGCCTAACCTAAAACCAATCCATCTTGCGTTCATTATTCGATATGGTGGCGACTTATTTCAAATTTGCGAACGTGTCGGATCGGTTGTGAGGTTGGACTAGATTTTTACGAGCGAGCGGAGCGAGCATATAACGGTGACAATTTCCAAGCTATACATATACCTTATATTGCATTGCATTTGTTTCGAGTTATTACCTAATTTTGTCAGCCATTTCTGACATCACATTGCACTTTACTATGTGGAAATAGTACTATTTATGTGAAACTATTCATAAACTGTAAACATTTGTCAGTAGGCAATTCGATAAAGACCTCCGGCTCCTCGGGCTGGTGCGATTATTTCAATGTCCGTATGTGCCAAACCGTTGGTTTGTGACACACCTTTACGCGTCTCTCGCTCGCTGCGCTCGCTCGAAAGCTATAGCCTAACCTAAAACCATACATCTTGCGTTCAGTAATCGATATGGTGGCGACATATTTCCAATTTGCGAACGTGTCGCATCGGTTGTGAGGTCGGACTAGATTTTTACGCGCGAGCGGAGCGAGCGAGCAACGATCACAATTTCCAAGCTATACATATACCTTATATTGCCTTGCATATATTTCGTGTTATTACCTAATTTTGTCAGCCATTTCTGACATCACATTGCACTTTACCATGTGGAAATAGTACTATTTATGTGAAACTATTCATAAACTGTAAACATTTCTCAGTAGGCAATTCGATAAAGACTTCCGGCTCCTCGGGCTGGTGCGAATATTTCAATGTCCGAATGTGCCAAACCGTTGGTTTGTGACACACCTTTACGCGTTTCTCGCTCGCTGCGCTCGCTCGAAAGCTAAAGCCTAACCTAAAACCATACATCTTGCGTTCATTATTCGATATGGTGGCGACATATATCGAATTTGCGCACGTGTCGGATCGGTTGTGAGGTTGGACTAGATTTTTACGAGCGAGCGGAGCGAGCGAATAACGGTCATCATTTCCAAGCTATACATATACCTTATATTGCCTTGCATATATTTCGTGTTATTACCTAATTTTGTCAGCCATTTCTGACATCTCATTGCACTTTACCATGTGGAAATAGTACTATTTATGTGAAACTATTCATAAACTGTAAACATTTCTCAGTAGGCAATTCGATAAAGACTTCCGGCTCCTCGGGCTGGTGCAAATATTTTAATGTCCGTATGTGCCAAACCGTTGGTTTGTGACACACCTTTACGCGTTTCTCGCTCGCTGCGCTCGCTCGAAAGCTATAGCCTAACCTAAAACCATACATCTTGCGTTCAGTAATCGATATGGTGGCGACATATTTCGAATTTGCGAACGTGTCGCATCGGTTGTGAGGTTGGACTAGATTTTTACGAGCGAGCGGAGCGAGCGAGCAACGGTGACAATTTCCAAGCTATACATATACCTTATATTGCATTGCATTTGTTTCGTGTTATTACCTAATTTTGTCAGCCATTTCTGACATCAAATTGCACTTTACTATGTGGAAATAGTACTATTTATGTGAAACTATTCATAGACTGTAAACATTTGTCACTAGGCATTTCGATAAAGACTTCTGGCTCCTCGGGCTGGTGCGAATATTTCAATGTCCGTATTTGCCAAACCGTTGGTTTGTGACACACCTTTACACGTCTCTCGCTCGCTACGCTCGCTCGAAAGCTATAGCTTAACCTAAAACCAATCCATCTTGCGTTCAGTATTCGATATGGTGGTGACATATTTCGAATTTGCGAACGTGTCGCATCGGTTGTGACGTTGGACTAGATTTTTACGAGCGAGCGGAGCGAGCGAATAACGATCACAATTTCCAAGCTATACATATACCTTATATTGCCTTGCATATATTTCGTGTTATTACCTAATTTTGTCAGCCATTTCTGACATCAAATTGCACTTTACTATGTGGAAATAGTACTATTTATGTGAAACTATTCATAAACTGTAAACATTTCTCAGTAGGCAATTCGATAAAGACTTCCGGCTCCTCGGGCTGGTGCGAATATTTCAATGTCCGAATGTGCCAAACCGTTGGTTTGTGACACACCTTTACGAGTTTCTCGCTCGCTGCGCTCGCTCGAAAGCTAAAGCCTAACCTAAAACCATACATCTTGCGTTCATTATTCGATATGGTGGCGACATATATCGAATTTGCGAACGTGTCGGATCGGTTGTGAGGTTGGACTAGATTTTTACGAGCGAGCGGAGCGAGCGAATAACGGTGACAATTTCCAAGCTATACATATACCTTATATTGCATTGCATTTGTTTCGAGTTATTACCTAATTTTGTCAGCCATTTCTGACATCACATTGCACTTTACTATGTGGAAATAGTACTATTTATGTGAAACTATTCATAAACTGTAAACATTTGTCAGTAGGCAATTCGATAAAGACCTCCGGCTCCTCGGGCTGGTGCGATTATTTCAATGTCCGTATGTGCCAAACCGTTGGTTTGTGACACACCTTTACGCGTCTCTCGCTCGCTGCGCTCGCTCGAAAGCTATAGCCTAACCTAAAACCATACATCTTGCGTTCAGTAATCGATATGGTGGCGACATATTTCCAATTTGCGAACGTGTCGCATCGGTTGTGAGGTTGGACTAGATTTTTACGAGCGAGCGGAGCGAGCGAGCAACGGTGACATTTTCCAAGCTATACATATACCTTATATTGCATTGCATTTGTTTCGAGTTATTACCTAATTTTGTCAGCCATTTCTGACATCACATTGCTCTTTACTATGTGGAAATAGTACTATTTATGTGAAACTAGTCATAAACTGTAAACATTTGTCAGTAGGCAATTCGATAAAGACTTCCGGCTCCTCGGGCTGGTGCGAATATTTCAATGTCCGTATGTGCCAAACCGTTGGTTTGTGACAAACCTTTACGCGTCTCTCTCTCGCTGCGCTCTCTCGAAAGCTATAGCCTAACCTAAAACCATACATCTTGCGTTCAGTGATCGAGATGGTGGTGACATATATCGAATTTGCGAACTTGTCGCATCGGTTGTGAGGTTGGACTAGATTTTTACGAGCGAGCGGAGCGAGCGAGCAACGATCAAATTTCCAAGCTATACATATACCTTATATTGCCTTGCATATATTTCGTGTTATTACCTAATTTTGTCAGCCATTTCCGACATCACATTGCACTTTACTATGTGGAAATGGTACTATTTATGTGAAACTATTCATAAACTGTAAACATTTCTCAGTAGGCAATTCGATAAAGACTTCCGGCTCCTCGGGCTGGTGCGAATATTTCAATGTCCGAATGTGCCAAACCGTTGGTTTGTGACACACCTTTACGCGTTTCTCGCTCGCTGCGTTCGCTCGAAAGCTAAAGCCTAACCTAAAACCATACATCTTGCGTTCATTATTCGATATGGTGGCGACATATATCGAATTTGCGAACGTGTCGGATCGGTTGTGAGGTTGGACTAGATTTTTACGAGCGAGCGGAGCGAGCGAATAACGGTCATCATTTCCAAGCTATACATATACCTTATATTGCCTTGCATATATTTCGTGTTATTACCTAATTTTGTCAGCCATTTCTGACATCTCATTGCACTTTACCATGTGGAAATAGTACTATTTATGTGAAACTATTCATAAACTGTAAACATTTCTCAGTAGGCAATTCGATAAAGACTTCCGGCTCCTCGGGCTGGTGCAAATATTTTAATGTCCGTATGTGCCAAACCGTTGGTTTGTGACACACCTTTACGCGTTTCTCGCTCGCTGCGCTCGCTCGAAAGCTATAGCCTAACCTAAAACCATACATCTTGCGTTCAGTAATCGATATGGTGGCGACATATTTCGAATTTGCGAACGTGTCGCATCGGTTGTGAGGTTGGACTAGATTTTTACGAGCGAGCGGAGCGAGCGAGCAACGGTGACAATTTCCAAGCTATACATATACCTTATATTGCATTGCATTTGTTTCGTGTTATTACCTAATTTTGTCAGCCATTTCTGACATCAAATTGCACTGTAGTATGTGGAAATAGTACTATTTATGTGAAACTATTCATAGACTGTAAACATTTGTCAGTAGGCATTTCGATAAAGACTTCTGGCTCCTCGGGCTGGTGCGAATATTTCAATGTCCGTATTTGCCAAACCGTTGGTTTGTGACACACCTTTACACGTCTCTCGCTCGCTACGCTCGCTCGAAAGCTATAGCTTAACCTAAAACCAATCCATCTTGCGTTCAGTATTCGATATGGTGGTGACATATTTCGAATTTGCGAACGTGTCGCATCGGTTGTGACGTTGGACTAGATTTTTACGAGCGAGCGGAGCGAGCGAATAACGATCACAATTTCCAAGCTATACATATACCTTATATTGCCTTGCATATATTTCGTGTTATTACCTAATTTTGTCAGCCATTTCTGACATCAAATTGCACTTTACTATGTGGAAATAGTACTATTTATGTGAAACTATTCATAAACTGTAAACATTTCTCAGTAGGCAATTCGATAAAGACTTCCGGCTCCTCGGGCTGGTGCGAATATTTCAATGTCCGAATGTGCCAAACCGTTGGTTTGTGACACACCTTTACGAGTTTCTCGCTCGCTGCGCTCGCTCGAAAGCTAAAGCCTAACCTAAAACCATACATCTTGCGTTCATTATTCGATATGGTGGCGACATATATCGAATTTGCGAACGTGTCGGATCGGTTGTGAGGTTGGACTAGATTTTTACGAGCGAGCGGAGCGAGCGAATAACGGTGACAATTTCCAAGCTATACATATACCTTATATTGCATTGCATTTGTTTCGAGTTATTACCTAATTTTGTCAGCCATTTCTGACATCACATTGCACTTTACTATGTGGAAATAGTACTATTTATGTGAAACTATTCATAAACTGTAAACATTTGTCAGTAGGCAATTCGATAAAGACCTCCGGCTCCTCGGGCTGGTGCGATTATTTCAATGTCCGTATGTGCCAAACCGTTGGTTTGTGACACACCTTTACGCGTCTCTCGCTCGCTGCGCTCGCTCGAAAGCTATAGCCTAACCTAAAACCATACATCTTGCGTTCAGTAATCGATATGGTGGCGACATATTTCCAATTTGCGAACGTGTCGCATCGGTTGTGAGGTTGGACTAGATTTTTACGAGCGAGCGGAGCGAGCGAGCAACGGTGACATTTTCCAAGCTATACATATACCTTATATTGCATTGCATTTGTTTCGAGTTATTACCTAATTTTGTCAGCCATTTCTGACATCACATTGCTCTTTACTATGTGGAAATAGTACTATTTATGTGAAACTAGTCATAAACTGTAAACATTTGTCAGTAGGCAATTCGATAAAGACTTCCGGCTCCTCGGGCTGGTGCGAATATTTCAATGTCCGTATGTGCCAAACCGTTGGTTTGTGACAAACCTTTACGCGTCTCTCTCTCGCTGCGCTCTCTCGAAAGCTATAGCCTAACCTAAAACCATACATCTTGCGTTCAGTAATCGAGATGGTGGTGACATATATCGAATTTGCGAACTTGTCGCATCGGTTGTGAGGTTGGACTAGATTTTTACGAGCGAGCGGAGCGAGCGAGCAACGATCAAATTTCCAAGCTATACATATACCTTATATTGCCTTGCATATATTTCGTGTTATTACCTAATTTTGTCAGCCATTTCCGACATCACATTGCACTTTACTATGTGGAAATGGTACTATTTATGTGAAACTATTCATAAACTGTAAACATTTCTCAGTAGGCAATTCGATAAAGACTTCCGGCTCCTCGGGCTGGTGCGAATATTTCAATGTCCGAATGTGCCAAACCGTTGGTTTGTGACACACCTTTACGCGTTTCTCGCTCGCTGCGTTCGCTCGAAAGCTAAAGCCTAACCTAAAACCATACATCTTGCGTTCATTATTCGATATGGTGGCGACATATATCGAATTTGCGAACGTGTCGGATCGGTTGTGAGGTTGGACTAGATTTTTACGAGCGAGCGGAGCGAGCGAATAACGGTCATCATTTCCAAGTTATACATATACCTTATATTGCCTTGCATATATTTCGTGTTATTACCTAATTTTGTCAGCCATTTCTGACATCTCATTGCACTTTACCATGTGGAAATAGTACTATTTATGTGAAACTATTCATAAACTGTAAACATTTCTCAGTAGGCAATTCGATAAAGACTTCCGGCTCCTCGGGCTGGTGCGAATATTTCAATGTCCGTATGTGCCAAACCGTTGGTTTGTGACACACCTTTACGCGTTTCTCGCTCGCTGCGCTCGCTCGAAAGCTATAGCCTAACCTAAAACCATACATCTTGCGTTCAGTAATCGATATGGTGGCGACATATTTCGAATTTGCGAACGTGTCGCATCGGTTGTGAGGTTGGACTAGATTTTTACGAGCGAGCGGAGCGAGCGAGCAACGGTGACAATTTCCAAGCTATACATATACCTTATATTGCATTGCATTTGTTTCGTGTTATTACCTAATTTTGTCAACCATTTCGGACATCACATTGCACTGTAGTATGTGGAAATAGTACTATTTATGTGAAACTATTCATAAACTGTGAACATTTGTCAGTAGGCAATTCGATAAAGACTTCCGGCTCCTCGGGGTGGTGGGAATATTTCAATGTCCCTTTGTGCCAAACCGTTGGTTTGTGACACACCATTACACGGCTCTCGCTCGCTACGCTCGCTCGAGAGCTATAGCTTAACCTAAAACCAATCCATCTTGCGTTCAGTATTCGATATGGTGGTGACATATTTCGAATTTGCGAACGTGTCGCATCGGTTGTGAGGTCGGACTAGATTTTTACGAGCGAGCGGAGCGAGCGAGCTACGATCACAATTTCCAAGCTATACATATACCTTATATTGCCTTGCATATATTTCGTGTTATTACCTGATTTTGTCAGCCATTTCTGACATCACATTGCACTTTACTATGTGGAATTAGAACTATTTATGTGAAACTATTCATAAACTGTAAACATTTCTCAGTAGGCAATTCGATAAAGACTTCCGGCTCCTCGGGCTGGTGCGAATATTTCAATGTAAGTATGTGCCAAACCGTTGGTTTGTGACACACCTTTACGCGTTTCTCGCTCGCTGCGCTCGCTCGAAAGCTAAAGCCTAACCTAAAACCATACATCTGGCGTTCATTATTCGATATGGTGGCGAATTATTTCAAATTTGCGAACGTGTCGCATCGGTTGTGAGGTCGGACTAGATTTTTACGAGCGAGCGGAGCGAGCGAGCAACGATCACAATTTCCAAGCTATACATATACCTTATATTGCCTTGCATATATTTCGTGTTATTACCTAATTTTGTCAGCCATTTCTGACATCACATTGCACTTTACCATGTGGAAATAGTACTATTTATGTGAAACTATTCATAAACTGTAAACATTTCTCAGTAGGCAATTCGATAAAGACTACCGGCTCCTCGGGCTGGTGCGAATATTTCAATGTCCGTATGTGCCAAACCGTTGGTTTGTGACACACCTTTACGCGTTTCTCGCTCGCTGCGCTCGCTCGAAACCTAAAGCCTAACCTAAAACCATACATCTTGCGTTCATTATTCGATATGGTGGCGACATATATCGAATTTGCGAACGTGTCGGATCGGTTGTGAGGTTGGACTAGATTTTTACAAGCGAGCGGAGCGAGCGAATAACGGTCATCATTTCCAAGCTATACATATACCTTATATTGCATTGCATTTGTTTCGTGTTATTACCTAATTTTGTCAGCCATTTCTGACATCACATTGCACTTTACTATGTGGAAATAGTAATATTTATGTGGAACTATTCATAGACTGTAAACATTTGTCAGTAGGCATTTCGATAAAGACTTCTGGCTCCTCGGGCTGGTGCGAATATTTCAATGTCCGTATTTGCCAAACCGTTGGTTTGTGACACACCTTTACACGTCTCTCGCTCGCTACGCTCGCTCGAAAGCTATACCCTAACCTAAAACCATACATCTTGCGTTCAGTAATCGATATGGTGGCGACATATTTCGAATTTGCGAACGTGTCGCATCGGTTGTGTGGTTGGACTAGATTTTTACGAGCGAGC
Organism: Bombus affinis; assembly: GCF_024516045.1. Classification (NCBI taxonomy): domain Eukaryota; kingdom Metazoa; phylum Arthropoda; class Insecta; order Hymenoptera; family Apidae; genus Bombus; species Bombus affinis. The sequence continues at coordinate 252,653 of NW_026108854.1, read as the reverse complement.
GGAGCGAGCGAGCAACGGTGACAATTTCCAAGCTATAAATATACCTTATATTGCATTGCATTTGTTTCGAGTTATTACCTAATTTTGTCAGCCATTTCTGACATCACATTGCACTTTACTATGTGGAAATAGTACTATTTATGTGAAACTATTCATAAACTGTAAACATTTGTCAGTAGGCAATTCGATAAAGACTTCCGGCTCCTCGGGCTGGTGCGATTATTTCAAAGTCCGTATGTGCCAAACCGTTGGTTTGTGACACACCTTTACGCGTCACTCGCTCGCTGCGCTCGCTCGAAAGCTATAGCCTAACCTAAAACCATACATCTTGCGTTCAGTATTCGATATGGTGGTGACATATTTCGAATTTGCGAACGTGTCGCATCGGTTGTGACGTTGGACTAGATTTTTACGAGCGAGCGGAGCGAGCGAGCAACGATCACAATTTCCAAGCTATAAATATACCTTATATTGCATTGCATTTGTTTCGAGTTATTACCTAATTTTGTCAGCCATTTCTGACATCACATTGCACTTTACTATGTGGAAATAGTACTATTTATGTGAAACTATTCATAAACTGTAAACAATTGTCAGTAGGCAATTCGATAAAGACTTCCGGCTCCTCGGGCTGGTGCGATTATTTCAAAGTCCGTATGTGCCAAACCGTTGGTTTGTGACACACCTTTACGCGTCTCTCGCTCGCTGCTCTCGCTCGAAAGCTATAGCCTAACAAAAAACCATACATCTTGCGTTCAGTAATCGATATGGTGGCGACATATTTCGAATTTGCGAACGTGTCGCATCGGTTGTGAGGTTGGACTAGATTTTTACGAGCGAGCGGAGCGAGCGAGCAACGATTACAATTTCCAAGCTATACATATACCTTATATTGCCTTGCATATATTTCGTGTTATTACCTAATTTTGTCAGCCATTTCTGACATCACATTGCACTTTACTATGTGGAAATAGTACTATTTATGTGAAACTATTCATAAACTGTAAACAATTGTCAGTAGGCAATTCGATAAAGACTTCCGGCTCCTCGGGCTGGTGCGATTATTTCAAAGTCCGTATGTGCCAAACCGTTGGTTTGTGACACACCTTTACGCGTCTGTCGCTCGCTGCTCTCGCTCGAAAGCTATAGCCTAACAAAAAACCATACATCTTGCGTTCAGTAATCGATATGGTGGCGACATATTTCGAATTTGCGAACGTGTCGCATCGGTTGTGAGGTTGGACTAGATATTTACGAGCGAGCGGAGCGAGCGAGCAACGGTGACAATTTCCAAGCTATACATATACCTTATATTGCATTGCATTTGTTTCGTGTTATTACCTAATTTTGTCAGCCATTTCTGACATCAAATTGCACTGTAGTATGTGGAAATAGTACTATTTATGTGAAACTATTCATAGACTGTAAACATTTGTCAGTAGGCATTTCGATAAAGACTTCCGGCTCCACGGGCTGGTGCGAATATTTCAATGTCCGTATGTGCCAAACCGTTGGTTTGTGACACACCTTTACGCGTTTCTCGCTCGCTGCGCTCGCTCGAAACCTAAAGCCTAACCTAAAACCATACATCTGGCGTTCATTATTCGATATGGTGGCGAATTATTTCAAATTTGCGAACGTGTCGCATCGGTTGTGAGGTCGGACTAGATTTTTACGAGCGAGCGGAGCGAGCGAGCAACGATCACAATTTCCAAGCTATACATATACCTTATATTGCCTTGCATATATTTCGTGTTATTACCTAATTTTGTCAGCCATTTCTGACATCACATTGCACTTTACCATGTGGAAATAGTACTATTTATGTGAAACTATTCATAAACTGTAAACATTTCTCAGTAGGCAATTCGATAAAGACTACCGGCTCCTCGGGCTGGTGCGAATATTTCAATGTCCGTATGTGCCAAACCGTTGGTTTGTGACACACCTTTACGCGTTTCTCGCTCGCTGCGCTCGCTCGAAACCTAAAGCCTAACCTAAAACCATACATCTTGCGTTCATTATTCGATATGGTGGCGACATATATCGAATTTGCGAACGTGTCGGATCGGTTGTGAGGTTGGACTAGATTTTTACAAGCGAGCGGAGCGAGCGAATAACAGTCATCATTTCCAAGCTATACATATACCTTATATTGCATTGCATTTGTTTCGTGTTATTACCTAATTTTGTCAGCCATTTCTGACATCACATTGCACTTTACTATGTGGAAATAGTAATATTTATGTGGAACTATTCATAGACTGTAAACATTTGTCAGTAGGCATTTCGATAAAGACTTCTGGCTCCTCGGGCTGGTGCGAATATTTCAATGTCCGTATTTGCCAAACCGTTGGTTTGTGACACACCTTTACGCGTCTGTCGCTCGCTGCTCTCGCTCGAAAGCTATAGCCTAACAAAAAACCATACATCTTGCGTTCAGTAATCGATATGGTGGCGACATATTTCGAATTTGCGAACGTGTCGCATCGGTTGTGAGGTTGGACTAGATATTTACGAGCGAGCGGAGCGAGCGAGCAACGGTGACAATTTCCAAGCTATACATATACCTTATATTGCATTGCATTTGTTTCGTGTTATTACCTAATTTTGTCAGCCATTTCTGACATCAAATTGCACTGTAGTATGTGGAAATAGTACTATTTATGTGAAACTATTCATAGACTGTAAACATTTGTCAGTAGGCATTTCGATAAAGACTTCCGGCTCCACGGGCTGGTGCGAATATTTCAATGTCCGTATGTGCCAAACCGTTGGTTTGTGACACACCTTTACGCGTTTCTCGCTCGCTGCGCTCGCTCGAAAGCTAAAGCCTAACCTAAAACCATACATCTGGCGTTCATTATTCGATATGGTGGCGAATTATTTCAAATTTGCGAACGTGTCGCATCGGTTGTGAGGTCGGACTAGATTTTTACGAGCGAGCGGAGCGAGCGAGCAACGATCACAATTTCCAAGCTATACATATACCTTATATTGCCTTGCATATATTTCGTGTTATTACCTAATTTTGTCAGCCATTTCTGACATCACATTGCACTTTACCATGTGGAAATAGTACTATTTATGTGAAACTATTCATAAACTGTAAACATTTCTCAGTAGGCAATTCGATAAAGACTACCGGCTCCTCGGGCTGGTGCGAATATTTCAATGTCCGTATGTGCCAAACCGTTGGTTTGTGACACACCTTTACGCGTTTCTCGCTCGCTGCGCTCGCTCGAAACCTAAAGCCTAACCTAAAACCATACATCTTGCGTTCATTATTCGATATGGTGGCGACATATATCGAATTTGCGAACGTGTCGGATCGGTTGTGAGGTTGGACTAGATTTTTACAAGCGAGCGGAGCGAGCGAATAACAGTCATCATTTCCAAGCTATACATATACCTTATATTGCATTGCATTTGTTTCGTGTTATTACCTAATTTTGTCAGCCATTTCTGACATCACATTGCACTTTACTATGTGGAAATAGTAATATTTATGTGGAACTATTCATAGACTGTAAACATTTGTCAGTAGGCATTTCGATAAAGACTTCTGGCTCCTCGGGCTGGTGCGAATATTTCAATGTCCGTATTTGCCAAACCGTTGGTTTGTGACACACCTTTACACGTCTCTCGCTCGCTACGCTCGCTCGAAAGCTATACCCTAACCTAAAACCATACATCTTGCGTTCAGTAATCGATATGGTGGCGACATATTTCGAATTTGCGAACGTGTCGCATCGGTTGTGTGGTTGGACTAGATTTTTACGAGCGTGCGGAGCGAGCGAGCAACGGTGACAATTTCCAAGCTATAAATATACCTTATATTGCATTGCATTTGTTTCGAGTTATTACCTAATTTTGTCAGCCATTTCTGACATCACATTGCACTTTACTATGTGGAAATAGTACTATTTATGTGAAACTATTCATAAACTGTAAACATTTGTCAGTAGGCAATTCGATAAAGACTTCCGGCTCCTCGGGCTGGTGCGATTATTTCAAAGTCCGTATGTGCCAAACCGTTGGTTTGTGACACACCTTTACGCGTCACTCGCTCGCTGCGCTCGCTCGAAAGCTATAGCCTAACCTAAAACCATACATCTTGCGTTCAGTATTCGATATGGTGGTGACATATTTCGAATTTGCGAACGTGTCGCATCGGTTGTGACGTTGCACTAGATTTTTACGAGCGAGCGGAGCGAGCGAGCAACGATCACAATTTCCAAGCTATAAATATACCTTATATTGCATTGCATTTGTTTCGAGTTATTACCTAATTTTGTCAGCCATTTCTGACATCACATTGCACTTTACTATGTGGAAATAGTACTATTTATGTGAAACTATTCATAAACTGTAAACAATTGTCAGTAGGCAATTCGATAAAGACTTCCGGCTCCTCGGGCTGGTGCGATTATTTCAAAGTCCGTATGTGCCAAACCGTTGGTTTGTGACACACATTTACGCGTCTCTCGCTCGCTGCTCTCGCTCGAAAGCTATAGCCTAACAAAAAACCGTACATCTTGCGTTCAGTAATCGATATGGTGGCGACATATTTCGAATTTGCGAACGTGTCGCATCGGTTGTGAGGTTGGACTAGATTTTTACGAGCGAGCGGAGCGAGCGAGCAACGGTGACAATTTCCAAGCTATACATATACCTTATATTGCATTGCATTTGTTTCGTGTTATTACCTAATTTTGTCAACCATTTCGGACATCACATTGCACTTTACTATGTGGAAATAGTAATATTTATGTGAAACTATTCATAAACTGTAAACATTTGTCAGTAGGCAATTCGATAAAGACTTCCGGCTCCTCGGGGTGGTGGGAATATTTCAATGTCCCTTTGTGCCAAACCGTTGGTTTGTGACACACCATTACACGGCTCTCGCTCGCTACGCTCGCTCGAGAGCTATAGCTTAACCTAAAACCAATCCATCTTGCGTTCAGTATTCGATATGGTGGTGACATATTTCGAATTTGCGAACGTGTCGCATCGGTTGTGACGTTGGACTAGATTTTTACGAGCGAGCGGAGCGAGCGAGCAACGATCACAATTTCCAAGCTATACATATACCTTATATTGCATTGCATTTGTTTCGAGTTATTACCTAATTTTGTCAGCCATTTCTGACATCACATTACACTTTACGATGTGGAAATAGTACTATTTATGTGAAACTATTCATAAACTGTAAACAATTGTCAGTAGGCAATTCGATAAAGACTTCCGGCTCCTCGGGCTGGTGCGAATATTTCAATGTCCGTATGTGCCAAACCGTTGGTTTGTGACACACCTTTACACGTCTCTCGCTCGCTGTGCACGCTCGAAAGCTATAGCCTAACCTAAAACCATTCATTTTGCGTTCATTATTCGATATGGTGGCGACATATATCGAATTTGCGAACGTGTCGGATCGGTTGTGAGGTTGGACTAGATTTTTACGAGCGAGTGGAGCGAGCGAGCAACGATCACAATTTCCAAGCTATACATATACCTTATATTGCCTTGCATATATTTCGTGTTATTACCTAATTTTGTCAGCCATTTCTGACATCACATTGCACTTTACCATGTGGAAATAGTACTATTTATGTGAAACTATTTATAAACTGTAAACATTTCTCAGTAGGCAATTCGATAAGGACTTCCGGCTCCTCGGGCTGGTGCGAATATTTCAATGTCCGTATGTGCCAAACCGTTGGTTTGTGACACACCTTTACGCGTCTCTCGCTCGCTGCGCTCTCTCGAAAGCTATAGCCTAACCTAAAACCATACATCCTGCGTTCAGTAATCGAGATGGTGGGGACATATTTCGAATTTGCGAACTTGTCGCATCGGTTGTGAGGTTGGACTAGATTTTTACGAGCGAGCGGAGCGAGCGAGCAACGATCAAATTTCCAAGCTATACATATACCTTATATTGCCTTGCATATATTTCGTGTTATTACCTAATTTTGTCAGCCATTTCTGACATCACATTGCACTTTACCATGTGGAAATAGTACTATTTATGTGAAACTATTCATAAACTGTAAACATTTGTCAGTAGGCAATTCGATAAAGACTTCCGGCTCCTCGGGCTGGTGCGAATATTTCAATGTCCGTATGTGCCAAACCGTTGGTTTGTGACACACCTTTACACGTCTCTCGCTCGCTGTGCACGCTCGAAAGCTATAGCCTCACCTAAAACCATACATCTTGCGTTCAGTATTCGATATGGTGGTGACATATTTCGAATTTGCGATCGTGTCGCATCGGTTGTGACGTTGGACTAGATTTTTACGAGCGAGCGGAGCGAGCGAGCAACGATCACAATTTCCAAGCTATAAATATACCTTATATTGCATTGCATTTGTTTCGAGTTATTACCTAATTTTGTCAGCCATTTCTGACATCACATTGCACTTTACTATGTGGAAATAGTACTATTTATGTGAAACTATTCATAAACTGTAAACAATTGTCAGTAGGCAATTCGATAAAGACTTCCGGCTCCTCGGGCTGGTGCGATTATTTCAAAGTCCGTATGTGCCAAACTGTTGGTTTGTGACACACCTTTACGCGTCTCTCGCTCGCTGCTCTCGCTCGAAAGCTATAGCCTAACAAAAAACCATACATCTTGCGTTCAGTAATCGACATGGTGGCGACATATTTCGAATTTGCGAACGTGTCGCATCGGTTGTGAGGTTGGACTAGATTTTTACGAGCGAGCGGAGCGAGCGAGCAACGATTACAATTTCCAAGCTATACATATACCTTATATTGCCTTGCATATATTTCGTGTTATTACCTAATTTTGTCAGCCATTTCTGTCATCACATTGCACTTTACTATGTGGAAATAGTACTATTTATGTGAAACTATTCATAAACTGTAAACATTTGTCAGTAGGCAATTCGATAAAGACTTCCGGCTCCTCGGGCTGGTGCGAATATTTCAGTGTCCGTATGTGCCAAACCGTTGGTTTGTGACACACCTTTAAGCGTCTCTCGCTCGCTGCGCTCGCTCGAAAGCTATAGCCTAACCTAAAACCAATCCATCTTGCGTTCATTATTCGATATGGTGGCGACTTATTTCAAATTTGCGAACGTGTCGCATCGGTTGTGACGTTGGACTAGATTTTTACGAGCGAGCGGAGCGAGCGAGCAACGATCACAATTTCCAAGCTATACATATACCTTATATTGCATTGCATTTGTTTCGAGTTATTACCTAATTTTGTCAGCCATTTCTGACATCACATTGCACTTTACTATGTGGAAATAGTACTATTTATGTGAAACTATTCATAAACTGTAAACATTTGTCAGTAGGCAATTCGATAAAGACTTCCGGCTCCTCGGGCTGGTGCGATTATTTCAATATCCGTATGTGCCAAACCGTTGGTTTGTGACACACCTTTACGCGTCTCTCTCTCGCTGCTCTCGCTCGAAAGCTATAGCCTAACCTAAAACCATACATCTCGCGTTCAGTAATCGATATGGTGGCGACATATTTCGAATTTGCGAACGTGTCGCATCGGTTGTGAGGTTGGACTAGATTTTTACGAGCGAGCGGAGCGAGCGAGCAACGATCACAATTTCCAAGCTATACATATACCTTATATTGCCTTGCATATATTTCGTGTTATTACCTAATTTTGCCAGCCATTTCTGACATCACATTGCACTTTACTATGTGGAAATAGTACTATTTATGTGAAACTATTCATAAACTGTAAACATTTGTCAGTAGGCAATAGGATAAAGACTTCCGGCTCCTCGGGCTGGTGCGAATATTTCAATGTCCGTATGTGCCAAACCGTTGGCTTGTGACACACCATTACGCGTCTCTCGCTCGCTGCGCTCGCTCGAAAGCTATAGCCTAACCTAAAACCATTCATCTTGCGTTCAGTAATCGATATGGTGGCGACATATTTCGAATTTGCGAACGTGTCGCATCGGTTGTGAGGTTGGACTAGATTTTTACGAGCGAGCGGAGCGAGCGAGCAACGGTGACAATTTCCAAGCTATACATATACCTTATATTGCATTGCATTTGCTTCGTGTTATTACCTAATTTTGTCAGCCATTTCGGACATCACATTGCACTGTAGTATGTGGAAATAGTACTATTTATGTGAAACTATTCATAAACTGTAAACATTTGTCAGTAGGCAATTCGATAAAGACTTCCGGCTCCTCGGGCTGGTGCGAATATTTCAATGTCCGTATGTGCCAAACCGTTGGTTTGTGACACACCTTTACGCGTCTCTCGCTCGCTGCGCTCTCTCGAAAGCTATAGCCTAATCTAAAACCATACATCTTGCGTTCAGTAATCGAGATGGTGGTGACATATTTCGAATTTGCGAACTTGTCGCATCGGTTGTGAGGTTGGACTAGATTTTTACGAGCGAGCGGAGCGAGCGAGCAACGATCAAATTTCCAAGCTATACATATACCTTATATTGCCTTGCATATATTTCGTGTTATTACCTAATTTTGTCAGCCATTTCTGACATCACATTGCACTTTACCATGTGGAAATAGTACTATTTATGTGAAACTATTCATAAACTGTAAACATTTCTCAGTAGGCAATTCGATAAAGACATCCGGCTCCTCGGGCTGGTGCGAATATTTTAATGTCCGTATGTGCCAAACCGTTGGTTTGTGACACACCTTTACGCGTTTCTCGCTCGCTGCGCTCGCTCGAAAGCTATAGCCTAACCTAAAACCATACATCTTGCGTTCAGTAATCGATATGGTGGCGACATATTTCGAATTTGCGAACGTGTCGCATCGGTTGTGAGGTTGGACTAGATTTTTACGAGCGAGTGGAGCGAGCGAGCAACGGTGACAATTTCCAAGCTATACATATACCTTATATTGCATTGCATTTGTTTCGTGTTATTACCTAATTTTGTCAGCCATTTCGGACATCACATTGCACTGTAGTATGTGGAAATAGTACTATTTATGTGAAACTATTCATAAACTGTAAACATTTGTCAGTAGGCAATTCGATAAAGACTTCCGGCTCCTCGGGGTGGTGGGAATATTTCAATGTCCCTATGTGCCAAACCGTTGGTTTGTGACACACCATTACACGGCTCTCGCTCGCTACGCTCGCTCGAGAGCTATAGCTTAACCTAAAACCAATCCATCTTGCGTTCAGTATTCGATATGGTGGTGACATATTTCGAATTTGCGAACGTGTCGCATCGGTTGTGACGTTGGACTAGATTTTTACGAGCGAGAGGAGCGAGCGAGCAACGATCACAATTTCCAAGCTATACATATACCTTATATTGCATTGCATTTGTTTCGAGTTATTACCTAATTTTGTCAGCCATTTCTGACATCACATTGCACTTTACTATGTGGAAATAGTACTATTTATGTGAAACTATTCATAAACTGTAAACACTTGTCAGTAGGCAATTCGATAAAGACTTCCGGCTCCTCGGGCTGGTGCGAATATTTCAATGTCCGTATGTGCCAAACCGTTGGTTCGTGACACACCTTTACGCGTTTCTCGCTCGCTGCGCTCGCTCGAAAGCTATAGCCTAACCTAAAACCATACATCTTGCGTTCAGTAATCGATATGGTGGCGACATATTTCGAATTTGCGAACGTGTCGCATCGGTTGTGAGGTTGGACTAGATTTTTACGAGGGAGCGGAGCGAGCGAGCAACGATCACAATTTCCAAGCTATACATATACCTTATATTGCCTTGCATATATTTCGTGTTATTACCTAACTTTGTCAGCCATTTCGGACATCACATTGCACTGTAGTATGTGGAAATAGTACTATTTATGTGAAACTATTCATAAACTGTAAACATTTGTCAGTAGGCCATAGGATAAAGTCTTCTGGCTCCTCGCGCTGGTGCGAATATTTCAATGTCCGTATGTGCCAAACCGTTGGTTTGTGACACACCTTTACACGTCTCTCGCTCGCTGCGCTCGCTCGAAAGCTATATCCTAACCTAAAACCATACATCTTGCGTTCAGTAATCGATATGGTGGCGACATATTTCGAATTTGCGAACGTGTCGCATCGGTTGTGACGTTGGACTAGATTTTTACGAGCGAGCGGAGCGAGCGAGCAACGATCACAATTTCCAAGCTATACATATACCTTATATTGCATTGCATTTGTTTCGAGTTATTACCTAACTTTGTCAGCCATTTCTGACATCACATTGCACTTTACTATGTGGAAATAGTACTATTTATGTGAAACTACTCATAAACTGTAAACATTTGTCAGTAGGCAATTCGATAAAGACTTCCGGCTCCTCGGGCTGGTGCGAATATTTCAATGTCCGTATGTGCCAAACCGTTGGTTTGTGACACACCTTTACGCGTCTCTCGCTCGCTGCGCTCTCTCGAAAGCTATAGCCTAACCTAAAACCATACATCTTGCGTTCAGTAATCGAGATGGTGGTGACATATTTCGAATTTGCGAACTTGTCGCATCGGTTGTGAGGTTGGACTAGATTTTTACGAGCGAGCGGAGCGAGCGAGCAACGATCAAATTTCCAAGCTATACATATACCTTATATTGCCTTGCATATATTTCGTGTTATTACCTAATTTTGTCAGCCATTTCTGACATCACATTGCACTTTACCATGTGGAAATAGTACTATTTATGTGAAACTATTCATAAACTGTAAACATTTCTCAGTAGGTAATTCGATAAAGACTACCGGCTCCTCGGGTTCGTGCGAATATTTCAATGTCCGAATGTGCCAAACCGTTGGTTTGTGACACACCTTTACGCGTTTCTAGCTCGCTGCGCTCGCTCGAAAGCTAAAGCCTAACCTAAAACCATACATCTTGCGTTCATTATTCGAGATGGTGGTGACATATTTCGAATTTGCGAACTTGTCGCGTCGGTTGTGAGGTTGGACTAGATTTTTACGAGCGAGCGGAGCGAGCGAGCAACGATCAAATTTCCAAGCTATACATATACCTTATATTGCCTTGCATATATTTCGTGTTATTACCTAATTTTGTCAGCCATTTCTGACATCACATTGCACTTTACCATGTGGAAATAGTACTATTTATGTGAAACTATTCATAAACTGTAAACATTTCTCAGTAGGCAATTCGATAAAGACTTCCGGCTCCTCGGGTTCGTGCGAATATTTCAATGTCCGAATGTGCCAAACCGTTGGTTTGTGACACACCTTTACGCGTTTCTAGCTCGCTGCGCTCGCTCGAAAGCTAAAGCCTAACCTAAAACCATACATCTTGCGTTCATTATTCGATATGGTGGCGACATATATCGAATTTGCGAACGTGTCGGATCGGTTGTGAGGTTGGACTAGATTTTTACGAGCGAGCGGAGCGAGCGAATAACGGTCATCATTTCCAAGCTATGCATATACCTTATATTGCCTTGCATATATTTCGTGTTATTACCTAATTTTGTCAGCCATTTCTGACATCACATTGCACTTTACCATGTGGAAATAGTACTATTTATGTGAAACTATTCATAAACTGTAAACATTTGTCAGTAGGCAATTCGATAAAGACTTCCGGCTCCTCGGGTTCGTGCGAATATTTCAATGTCCGAATGAGCCAAACCGTTGGTTTGTGACACACCTTTACGCGTTTCTAGCTCGCTGCGCTCGCTCGAAAGCTAAAGCCTAACCTAAAACCATACATCTTGCGTTCATTATTCGAGATGGTGGTGACATATTTCGAATTTGCGAACTTGTCGCATCGGTTGTGAGGTTGGACTAGATTTTTACAAGCGAGCGGAGCGAGCGAGCAACGATCAAATTTCCAAGCTATACATATACCTTATATTGCCTTGCATATATTTCGTGTTATTACCTAATTTTGTCAGCCATTTCTGACATCACATTGCACTTTACCATGTGGAAATAGTACTATTTATGTGAAACTATTCATAAACTGTAAACATTTCTCAGTAGGCAATTCGATAAAGACTTCCGGCTCCTCGGGTTCGTGCGAATATTTCAATGTCCGAATGTGCCAAACCGTTGGTTTGTGACACACCTTTACGCGTTTCTAGCTCGCTGCGCTCGCTCGAAAGCTAAAGCCTAACCTAAAACCATACATCTTGCGTTCATTATTCGATATGGTGGCGACATATATCGAATTTGCGAACGTGTCGGATCGGTTGTGAGGTTGGACTAGATTTTTACGAGCGAGCGGAGCGAGCGAATAACGGTCATCATTTCCAAGCTATACATATACCTTATATTGCCTTGCATATATTTCGTGTTATTACCTAATTTTGTCAGCCATTTCTGACATCACATTGCACTTTACCATGTGGAAATAGTACTATTTATGTGAAACTATTCATAAACTGTAAACATTTGTCAGTAGGCAATTCGATAAAGACTTCCGGCTCCTCGGGTTCGTGCGAATATTTCAATGTCCGAATGAGCCAAACCGTTGGTTTGTGACACACCTTTACGCGTTTCTAGCTCGCTGCGCTCGCTCGAAAGCTAAAGCCTAACCTAAAACCATACATCTTGCGTTCATTATTCGAGATGGTGGTGACATATTTCGAATTTGCGAACTTGTCGCATCGGTTGTGAGGTTGGACTAGATTTTTACGAGCGAGCGGAGCGAGCGAGCAACGATCAAATTTCCAAGCTATACATATACCTTATATTGCCTTGCATATATTTCGTGTTATTACCTAATTTTGTCAGCCATTTCTGACATCACATTGCACTTTACCATGTGGAAATAGTACTATTTATGTGAAACTATTCATAAACTGTAAACATTTCTCAGTAGGCAATTCGATAAAGACTTCCGGCTCCTCGGGTTCGTGCGAATATTTCAATGTCCGAATGTGCCAAACCGTTGGTTTGTGACACACCTTTACGCGTTTCTAGCTCGCTGCGCTCGCTCGAAAGCTAAAGCCTAACCTAAAACCATACATCTTGCGTTCATTATTCGATATGGTGGCGACATATATCGAATTTGCGAACGTGTCGGTTCGGTTGTGAGGTTGGACTAGATTTTTACGAGCGAGCGGAGCGAGCGAATAACGGTCATCATTTCCAAGCTATACATATACCTTATATTGCCTTGCATATATTTCGTGTTATTACCTAATTTTGTCAGCCATTTCTGACATCACATTGCACTTTACCATGTGGAAATAGTACTATTTATGTGAAACTATTCATAAACTGTAAACATTTGTCAGTAGGCAATTCGATAAAGACTTCCGGCTCCTCGGGTTCGTGCGAATATTTCAATGTCCGAATGAGCCAAACCGTTGGTTTGTGACACACCTTTACGCGTTTCTAGCTCGCTGCGCTCGCTCGAAAGCTAAAGCCTAACCTAAAACCATACATCTTGCGTTCATTATTCGAGATGGTGGTGACATATTTCGAATTTGCGAACTTGTCGCATCGGTTGTGAGGTTGGACTAGATTTTTACGAGCGAGCGGAGCGAGCGAGCAACGATCAAATTTCCAAGCTATACATATACCTTATATTGCCTTGCATATATTTCGTGTTATTACCTAATTTTGTCAGCCATTTCTGACATCACATTGCACTTTACCATGTGGAAATAGTACTATTTATGTGAAACTATTCATAAACTGTAAACATTTCTCAGTAGGCAATTCGATAAAGACTTCCGGCTCCTCGGGTTCGTGCGAATATTTCAATGTCCGAATGTGCCAAACCGTTGGTTTGTGACACACCTTTACGCGTCCCTCGCTCGCTGCGCTCGCTCGAAAGCTATAGCCTAACCTAAAACCATACATCTTGCGTTCAGTAATCGATATGGTGGCGACATATTTCCAATTTGCGAACGTGTCGCATCGGTTGTGAGGTTGGACTAGATTTTTACGAGCGAGCGGAGCGAGCGAGCAACGATCACAATTTCCAAGCTATACATATACCTTATATTGCCTTGCATATATTTCGTGTTATTACCTAATTTTGTCAGCCATTTCTGACATCACATTGCACTTTACCATGTGGAAATAGTACTATTTATGTGAAACTATTTATAAACTGTAAACATTTCTCAGTAGGCAATTCGATAAAGACTTCCGGCTCCTCGGGCTGGTGCGAATATTTCAATGTCCGTATGTGCCAAACCGTTGGTTTGTGACACACCTTTACGCGTTTCTCGCTCGCTGCGCTCGCTCGAAAGCTATAGCCTAACCTAAAACCATACATCTTGCGTTCAGTAATCGATATGGTGGCGACATATTTCGAATTTGCGAACGTGTCGCATCGGTTGTGAGGTTGGACTAGATTTTTACGAGGGAGCGGAGCGAGCGAGCAACGATCACAATTTCCAAGCTATACATATACCTTATATTGCCTTGCATATATTTCGTGTTATTACCTAACTTTGTCAGCCATTTCGGACATCACATTGCACTGTAGTATGTGGAAATAGTACTATTTATGTGAAACTATTCATAAACTGTAAACATTTGTCAGTAGGCCATAGGATAAAGTCTTCTGGCTCCTCGCGCTGGTGCGAATATTTCAATGTCCGTATGTGCCAAACCGTTGGTTTGTGACACACCTTTACACGTCTCTCGCTCGCTGCGCTCGCTCGAAAGCTATATCCTAACCTAAAACCATACATCTTGCGTTCAGTAATCGATATGGTGGCGACATATTTCGAATTTGCGAACGTGTCGCATCGGTTGTGACGTTGGACTAGATTTTTACGAGCGAGCGGAGCGAGCGAGCAACGATCACAATTTCCAAGCTATACATATACCTTATATTGCATTGCATTTGTTTCGAGTTATTACCTAACTTTGTCAGCCATTTCTGACATCACATTGCACTTTACTATGTGGAAATAGTACTATTTATGTGAAACTACTCATAAACTGTAAACATTTGTCAGTAGGCAATTCGATAAAGACTTCCGGCTCCTCGGGCTGGTGCGAATATTTCAATGTCCGTATGTGCCAAACCGTTGGTTTGTGACACACCTTTACGCGTCTCTCGCTCGCTGCGCTCTCTCGAAAGCTATAGCCTAACCTAAAACCATACATCTTGCGTTCAGTAATCGAGATGGTGGTGACATATTTCGAATTTGCGAACTTGTCGCATCGGTTGTGAGGTTGGACTAGATTTTTACGAGCGAGCGGAGCGAGCGAGCAACGATCAAATTTCCAAGCTATACATATACCTTATATTGCCTTGCATATATTTCGTGTTATTACCTAATTTTGTCAGCCATTTCTGACATCACATTGCACTTTACCATGTGGAAATAGTACTATTTATGTGAAACTATTCATAAACTGTAAACATTTCTCAGTAGGCAATTCGATAAAGACTTCCGGCTCCTCGGGTTCGTGCGAATATTTCAATGTCCGAATGTGCCAAACCGTTGGTTTGTGACACACCTTTACGCGTTTCTAGCTCGCTGCGCTCGCTCGAAAGCTAAAGCCTAACCTAAAACCATACATCTTGCGTTCATTATTCGAGATGGTGGTGACATATTTCGAATTTGCGAACTTGTCGCATCGGTTGTGAGGTTGGACTAGATTTTTACGAGCGAGCGGAGCGAGCGAGCAACGATCAAATTTCCAAGCTATACATATACCTTATATTGCCTTGCATATATTTCGTGTTATTACCTAATTTTGTCAGCCATTTCTGACATCACATTGCACTTTACCATGTGGAAATAGTACTATTTATGTGAAACTATTCATAAACTGTAAACATTTCTCAGTAGGCAATTCGATAAAGACTTCCGGCTCCTCGGGTTCGTGCGAATATTTCAATGTCCGAATGTGCCAAACCGTTGGTTTGTGACACACCTTTACGCATTTCTAGCTCGCTGCGCTCGCTCGAAAGCTAAAGCCTAACCTAAAACCATACATCTTGCGTTCATTATTCGATATGGTGGCGACATATATCGAATTTGCGAACGTGTCGGATCGGTTGTGAGGTTGGACTAGATTTTTACGAGCGAGCGGCGCGAGCGAATAACGGTCATCATTTCCAAGCTATACATATACCTTATATTGCCTTGCATATATTTCGTGTTATTACCTAATTTTGTCAGCCATTTCTGACATCACATTGCACTTTACCATGTGGAAATAGTACTATTTATGTGAAACTATTCATAAACTGTAAACATTTGTCAGTAGGCAATTCGATAAAGACTTCCGGCTCCTCGGGTTCGTGCGAATATTTCAATGTCCGAATGAGCCAAACCGTTGGTTTGTGACACACCTTTACGCGTTTCTAGCTCGCTGCGCTCGCTCGAAAGCTAAAGCCTAACCTAAAACCATACATCTTGCGTTCATTATTCGAGATGGTGGTGACATATTTCGAATTTGCGAACTTGTCGCATCGGTTGTGAGGTTGGACTAGATTTTTACGAGCGAGCGGAGCGAGCGAGCAACGATCAAATTTCCAAGCTATACATATACCTTATATTGCCTTGCATATATTTCGTGTTATTACCTAATTTTGTCAGCCATTTCTGACATCACATTGCACTTTACCATGTGGAAATAGTACTATTTATGTGAAACTATTCATAAACTGTAAACATTTCTCAGTAGGCAATTCGATAAAGACTTCCGGCTCCTCGGGTTCGTGCGAATATTTCAATGTCCGAATGTGCCAAACCGTTGGTTTGTGACACACCTTTACGCGTTTCTAGCTCGCTGCGCTCGCTCGAAAGCTAAAGCCTAACCTAAAACCATACATCTTGCGTTCATTATTCGATATGGTGGCGACATATATCGAATTTGCGAACGTGTCGGATCGGTTGTGAGGTTGGACTAGATTTTTACGAGCGAGCGGAGCGAGCGAATAACGGTCATCATTTCCAAGCTATACATATACCTTATATTGCCTTGCATATATTTCGTGTTATTACCTAATTTTGTCAGCCATTTCTGACATCACATTGCACTTTACCATGTGGAAATAGTACTATTTATGTGAAACTATTCATAAACTGTAAACATTTGTCAGTAGGCAATTCGATAAAGACTTCCGGCTCCTCGGGTTCGTGCGAATATTTCAATGTCCGAATGAGCCAAACCGTTAGTTTGTGACACACCTTTACGCGTTTCTAGCTCGCTGCGCTCGCTCGAAAGCTAAAGCCTAACCTAAAACCATACATCTTGCGTTCATTATTCGAGATGGTGGTGACATATTTCGAATTTGCGAACTTGTCGCATCGGTTGTGAGGTTGGACTAGATTTTTACGAGCGAGCGGAGCGAGCGAGCAACGATCAAATTTCCAAGCTATACATATACCTTATATTGCCTTGCATATATTTCGTGTTATTACCTAATTTTGTCAGCCATTTCTGACATCACATTGCACTTTACCATGTGGAAATAGTACTATTTATGTGAAACTATTCATAAACTGTAAACATTTCTCAGTAGGCAATTCGATAAAGACTTCCGGCTCCTCGGGTTCGTGCGAATATTTCAATGTCCGAATGTGCCAAACCGTTGGTTTGTGACACACCTTTACGCGTCTCTCGCTCGCTGCGCTCGCTCGAAAGCTATAGCCTAACCTAAAACCATACATCTTGCGTTCAGTAATCGATATGGTGGCGACATATTTCCAATTTGCGAACGTGTCGCATCGGTTGTGAGGTTGGATTAGATTTTTACGAGCGAGCGGAGCGAGCGAGCAACGATCACAATTTCCAAGCTATACATATACCTTATATTGCCTTGCATATATTTCGTGTTATTACCTAATTTTGTCAGCCATTTCTGACATCACATTGCACTTTACCATGTGGAAATAGTACTATTTATGTGAAACTATTTATAAACTGTAAACATTTCTCAGTAGGCAATTCGATAAAGACTTCCGGCTCCTCGGGCTGGTGCGAATATTTCAATGTCCGTATGTGCCAAACCGTTGGTTTGTGACACACCTTTACGCGTTTCTCGCTCGCTGCGCTCGCTCGAAAGCTATAGCCTAACCTAAAACCATACATCTTGCGTTCAGTAATCGATATGGTGGCGACATATTTCGAATTTGCGAACGTATCGCATCGGTTGTGAGGTTGGACTAGATTTTTACGAGGGAGCGGAGCGAGCGAGCAACGATCACAATTTCCAAGCTATACATATACCTTATATTGCCTTGCATATATTTCGTGTTATTACCTAACTTTGTCTGCCATTTCGGACATCACATTGCACTGTAGTATGTGGAAATAGTACTATTTATGTGAAACTATTCATAAACTGTAAACATTTGTCAGTAGGCCATAGGATAAAGTCTTCTGGCTCCTCGCGCTGGTGCGAATATTTCAATGTCCGTATGTGCCAAACCGTTGGTTTGTGACACACCTTTACACGTCTCTCGCTCGCTGCGCTCGCTCGAAAGCTATATCCTAACCTAAAACCATACATCTTGCGTTCAGTAATCGATATGGTGGCGACATATTTCGAATTTGCGAACGTGTCGCATCGGTTGTGACGTTGGACTAGATTTTTACGAGCGAGCGGAGCGAGCGAGCAACGATCACAATTTCCAAGCTATACATATACCTTATATTGCATTGCATTTGTTTCGAGTTATTACCTAACTTTGTCAGCCATTTCTGACATCACATTGCACTTTACTATGTGGAAATAGTACTATTTATGTGAAACTACTCATAAACTGTAAACATTTGTCAGTAGGCAATTCGATAAAGACTTCCGGCTCCTCGGGCTGGTGCGAATATTTCAATGTCCGTATGTGCCAAACCGTTGGTTTGTGACACACCTTTACGCGTCTCTCGCTCGCTGCGCTCTCTCGAAAGCTATAGCCTAACCTAAAACCATACATCTTGCGTTCAGTAATCGAGATGGTGGTGACATATTTCGAATTTGCGAACTTGTCGCATCGGTTGTGAGGTTGGACTAGATTTTTACGAGCGAGCGGAGCGAGCGAGCAACGATCAAATTTCCAAGCTATACATATACCTTATATTGCCTTGCATATATTTCGTGTTATTACCTAATTTTGTCAGCCATTTCTGACATCACATTGCACTTTACCATGTGGAAATAGTACTATTTATGTGAAACTATTCATAAACTGTAAACATTTCTCAGTAGGCAATTCGATAAAGACTTCCGGCTCCTCGGGTTCGTGCGAATATTTCAATGTCCGAATGTGCCAAACCGTTGGTTTGTGACACACCTTTACACGTCTCTCGCTCGCTACGCTCGCTCGAAAGCTATAGCTTAACCTAAAACCAATCCATCTTGCGTTCAGTATTCGATATGGTGGTGACATATTTCGAATTTGCGAAGGTGTCGCATCGGTTGTGAGGTTGGACTAGATTTTTACGAGCGAGCGGAGCGAGCGAGCAACGATCACAATTTCCAAGCTATACATATACCTTATATTGCCTTGCATATATTTCGTGTTATTACCTAATTTTGTCAGCCATTTCTGACATCAAATTGCACTTTACTATGTGGAAATAGTACTATTTATGTGAAACTATTCATAAACTGTAAAGATTTGTCAGTAGGCAATTCGATAAAGACTTCCGGCTCCTCGGGCTGGTGCGAATATTTCAATATCCGTATGTGCCAAACCGTTGGTTTGTGACACACCTTTACGCGTCTCTCGCTCGCTGCGCTTGCTCGAAAGCTATAGCCTAACCTAAAACCATACATCTTGCGTTCAGTAATCGATATGGTGGCGACATATTTCGAATTTGCGAACGTGTCGCATCGGTTGTGAGGTTGGACTAGATTTTTACGAGCGAGCGGAGCGAGCGAGCAACGATCACAATTTCCAAGCTATACATATACCTTATATTGCCTTGCATATATTTCGTGTTATTATCTAATTTTGTCAGACATTTCTGACATCACATTGCACTTTACTATGTGGAAATAGTACTATTTATGTGAAACTATTCATAAACTGTAAACATTTCTCAGTAGGCAATTCGATAAAGACTTCCGGCTCCTCGGGCTGGTGCGAATATTTCAATGTCCGTATGTGCCAAACCGTTGGTTTGTGACACACCTTTAAGCGTCTCTCGCTCGCTGCGCTCTCTCGAAACCTATAGCCTAACCTAAAACCATACATCTTGCGTTCAGTAATCGATATGGTGGTGACATATTTCGAATTTGCGAACGTGTCGCATCGGTTGTGAGGTTGGACTAGATTTTTACGAGCGAGCGGAGCGAGCGAGCAACGATTACAATTTCCAAGCTATACATATACCTTATATTGCCTTGCATATATTTCGTGATATTACCTAATTTTGTCAGCCATTTCTGACATCACATTACACTTTACTATGTGGAAATAGTACTATTTATGTGAAACTATTCCTAAACTGTAAACATTTGACAGTAGGCAATTCGATAAAGACTTCCGGCTCCTCGTGCTGGTGCGAATATTTCAATGTCCGTATGTGCCAAACCGTTGGCTTGTGACACACCTTTACACGTCTCTCGCTCGCTACGCTCGCTCGAAAGCTATAGCTTAACCTAAAACCAAGCCATCTTGCGTTCAGCATTCGATATGGTGGCGACATATTTCGAATTTGCGAACGTGTCGCATCGGTTGTGAGGTTGGACTAGATTTTTACGATCGAGCGGAGCGAGCGAATAACGATCACAATTTCCAAGCTATACATATACCTTATATTGCCTTGCATATATTTCGTGTTATTACCTAATTTTGTCAGCCATTTCTGACATCAAATTGCACTTTACTATGTGGAAATAGTACTATTTATGTGAAACTATTCATAAACTGTAAACATTTGTCAGTAGGCAATTCGATAAAGACTTCCGGCTCCTCGGGCTGGTGCGAATATTTCAATGTCCGTATGTGCCAAACCGTTGGTTTGTGACACACCTTTACGCGTCTCTCGCTCGCTGCGCTCGCTCGAAAGCTACAGCCTAACCTAAAACCATACATCTTGCGTTCAGTAATCGATATGGTGGCGACATATTTCGAATTTGCGAACGTGTCGCATCGGTTGTGAGGTTGGACCAGATTTTTTGAGCGAGCGGAGCGAGCGAGCAACGGTGACAATTTCCAAGCTGTACATATACCTTATATTGCATTGCATTTGTTTCGTGTTATTACCTAATTTTGTCAGCCATTTCGGACATCACATTGCACTGTAGTATGTGGAAATAGTACTATTTATGTGAAACTATTCATAAACTGTAAACATTTGTCAGTAGGCAATTCGATAAAGACTTCCGGCTCCTCGGGCTGGTGGGAATATTTCAATGTCCCTATGTGCCAAACCGTTGGTTTGTGACACACCATTACACGGCTCTCGCTCGCTACGCTCGCTCGAAAGCTATAGCTTAACCTAAAACCAATCCATCTTGCGTTCAGTATTCGATATGGTGGTGACATATTTCGAATTTGCGAACGTGTCGCATCGGTTGTGACGTTGGACCAGATTTTTACGAGCGAGCGGAGCGAGCGAGCAACGATCACAATTTCCAAGCTATACATATACCTTATATTGCCTTGCATATATTTCATGTTATTACCTAATTTTGTCAGCCATTTCTGACATCAAATTGCACTTTACTATGTGGAAATAGTACTATTTATGTGAAACTACTCATAAACTGTAAACATTTGTCAGTAGGCAATTCGATAAAGACTTCCGGCTCCTCGGGCTGGTGCGAATATTTCAATGTCCGTATGTGCCAAACCGTTGGTTTGTGACACACCTTTACGCGTCTCTTGCTCGCTGCGCTCGCTCGAAAGCTATAGCCTAACCTAAAACCATACATCTTGCGTTCAGTATTCGATATGGTGGTGACATATTTCGAATTTGCGAAGGTGTCGCATCGGTTGTGAGGTTGGACTAGATTTTTACGAGCGAGCGGAGCGAGCGAGCAACGATCACAATTTCCAAGCTATACATATACCTTATATTGCCTTGCATATATTTCGTGTTATTACCTAATTTTGTCAGCCATTTCTGACATCAAATTGCACTTTACTATGTGGAAATAGTACTATTTATGTGAAACTATTCATAAACTGTAAACATTTGTCAGTAGGCCATAGGATATAGTCTTCTGGCTCCTCGGGCTGGTGCGAATATTTCAATGTCCGTATGTGCCAAACCGTTGGTTTGTGACACACCTTTACGCGTCCCTCGCTCGCTGCGCTCGCTCGAAAACTATTGCCCAACCTAAAACCAATCCATCTTGCGTTCATTATTCGATATGGTGGCGACATATTTCGAATTTGCGAACGTGTCGCATCGGTTGTGAGGTTGGACTAGTTTTTTACGAGCGAGCGGAGCGAGCGAGAAACGGTGACAATTTCCAAGCTATACATATACCTTATATTGCATTGCATTTGTTTCGTGTTATTACCTAATTTTGTCAGCCATTTCGGACATCACATTGCACTGTAGTATGTGGAAATAGTACTGTTTATGTGAAACTATTCACAAACTGTAAACATTTGTCAGTAGGCCATAGGATAAAGATCTCCGGCTGCTCGGGCTGGTGCGAATATTTCAATGTCCGTATGTGCCAAACCGTTGGTTTGTGACACACCTTTACGCGTCCCTCGCTCGCTGCGCTCGCTCGAAAACTATTGCCCAACATAAAACCATACATCTTGCGTTCAGTAATCGATATGGTGGCGACATATTTAGAATTTGCGAACGTGTCGCATCGGTTGTGAGGTTGGACTAGATTTTTACGAGCGAGCGGAGCGAGCGAGCAACGATCACAATTTCCAAGCTATACATATACCTTATATTGCCTTGCATATATTTCGTGTTATTACCTAATTTTGTCAGCCATTTCTGACATCACATTGCACTTTACTATGTGGAAATAGTACTATTTATGTGAAACTATTCATAAACTGTAAACATTTGTCAGTAGGCAATTCGATAAAGACTTCCGGCTCCTCGGGCTGGTGCGAATATTTCAATGTCCGTATGTGCCAAACCGTTGGTTTGTGACACACCTTTACACGTCTCTCGCTCGCTACGCTCGCTCGAAAGCTATAGCTTAACCTAAAACCAATCCATCTTGCGTTCAGTATTCGATATGGTGGTGACATATTTCGAATTTGCGAACGTGTCGCATCGGTTGTGAGGTCGGACTAGATTTTTACGAGCGAGCGGAGCGAGCGAGCAACGATCACAATTTCCAAGCTATACATATACCTTATATTGCCTTGCATATATTTCGTGTTATTACCTAATTTTGTCAGCCATTTCTGACATCACATTGCACTTTACCATGTGGAAATAGTACTATTTATGTGAAACTATTCATAAACTGTAAACATTTCTCAGTAGGCAATTCGATAAAGACTTCCGGCTCCTCGGGCTGGTGCGAATATTTCAGTGTCCGTATGTGCCAAACCGTTGGTTTGTGACACACCTTTACGCGTTTCTCGCTCGCTGCGCTCGCTCGAAACCTAAAGCCTAACCTAAAACCATACATCTTGCGTTCATTATTCGATATGGTGGCGACATATATCGAATTTGCGAACGTGTCGGATCGGTTGTGAGGTTGGACTAGATTTTTACAAGCGAGCGGAGCGAGCGAATAACGGTCACCATTTCCAAGCTATACATATACCTTACATTGCATTGCATATATTTCGTGTTATTATCTAATTTTGTCAGACATTTCTGACATCACATTGCACTTTACTATGTGGAAATAGTACTATTTATGTGAAACTATTCATAAACTGTAAACATTTGTCAGTAGGCAATTCGATAAAGACTTCCGGCTCCTCGGGCTGGTGCGAACATTTCAATGTCCGAATTTGCCAAACCGTTGGTTTGTGACACACCTTTACACGTCTCTCGCTCGCTACGCTCGCTCGAAAGCTATAGCTTAACCTAAAACCAATCCATCTTGCGTTCAGTATTCGATATGGTGGTGACATATTTCGAATTTGCGAAGGTGTCGCATCGGTTGTGAGGTTGGACTAGATTTTTACGAGCGAGCGGAGCGAGCGAGCAACGATCACAATTTCCAAGCTATACATATACCTTATATTGCCTTGCATATATTTCGTGTTATTACCTAATTTTGTCAGCCATTTCTGACATCAAATTGCACTTTACTATGTGGAAATAGTACTATTTATGTGAAACTATTCATAAACTGTAAAGATTTGTCAGTAGGCAATTCGATAAAGACTTCCGGCTCCTCGGGCTGGTGCGAATATTTCAATATCCGTATGTGCCAAACCGTTGGTTTGTGACACACCTTTACGCGTCTCTCGCTCGCTGCGCTTGCTCGAAAGCTATAGCCTAACCTAAAACCATACATCTTGCGTTCAGTAATCGATATGGTGGCGACATATTTCGAATTTGCGAACGTGTCGCATCGGTTGTGAGGTTGGACTAGATTTTTACGAGCGAGCGGAGCGAGCGAGCAACGATCACAATTTCCAAGCTATACATATACCTTATATTGCCTTGCATATATTTCGTGTTATTATCTAATTTTGTCAGACATTTCTGACATCACATTGCACTTTACTATGTGGAAATAGTACTATTTATGTGAAACTATTCATAAACTGTAAACATTTCTCAGTAGGCAATTCGATAAAGACTTCCGGCTCCTCGGGCTGGTGCGAATATTTCAATGTCCGTATGTGCCAAACCGTTGGTTTGTGACACACCTTTAAGCGTCTCTCGCTCGCTGCGCTCTCTCGAAACCTATAGCCTAACCTAAAACCATACAGCTTGCGTTCAGTAATCGATATGGTGGTGACATATTTCGAATTTGCGAACTTGTCGCATCGGTTGTGAGGTTGGACTAGATTTTTACGAGCGAGCGGAGCGAGCGAGCAACGATCACAATTTCCAAGCTATACATATACCTTATATTGCCTTGCATATATTTCGTGTTATTACCTAACTTTGTCAGCCTTTTCGGACATCACATTGCACGGTAGTATGTGGAAATAGTACTATTTATGTGAAACTATTCCTAAACGGTAAACATTTGACAGTAGGCAATTCGATAAAGACTTCCGGCTCCTCGTGCTGGTGCGAATATTTCAATGTCCGTATGTGCCAAACCGTTGGCTTGTTTCACACCTTTACACGTCTCTCGCTCGCTACGCTCGCTCGAAAGCTATAGCTTAACCTAAAACCAAGCCATCTTGCGTTCAGTATTCGATATGGTGGCGACATATTTCGAATTTGCGAACGTGTCGCATCGGTTGTGAGGTTGGACTAGATTTTTACGATCGAGCGGAGCGAGCGAATAACGATCACAATTTCCAAGCTATACATATACCTTATATTGCCTTGCATATATTTCGTGTTATTACCTAATTTTGTCAGCCATTTCTGACATCAAATTGCACTTTACTATGTGGAAATAGTACTATTTATGTGAAACTATTCATAAACTGTAAACATTTGTCAGTAGGCAATTCGATAAAGACTTCCGGCTCCTCGGGCTGGTGCGAATATTTCAATGTCCGTATGTGCCAAACGGTTGGTTTGTGACACACCTTTACACGTCTCTCGCTCGCTACGCTCGCTCGAAAGCTATAGCTTAACCTAAAACCAATCCATCTTGCGTTCAGTATTCGATATGGTGGTGACATATTTCGAATTTGCGAACGTGTCGCATCGGTTGTGAGGTTGGACTAGTTTTTTACGAGCGAGCGGAGCGAGCGAGAAACGGTGACAATTTCCAAGCTATACATATACCTTATTTGGCATTGCATTTGTTTCGTGTTATTACCTAATTTTGTCAGCCATTTCGGACATCACATTGCACTGTAGTATGTGGAAATAGTACTATTTATGTGAAACTATTCATAAACTGTAAACATTTGTCAGTAGGCCATAGGATACAGTCTTCTGGCTCCTCGGGCTGGTGCGAATATTTCAATGTCCGTATGTGCCAAACCGTTGGTTTGTGACACACCTTTAGGCGTCCCTCGCTCGCTGCGCTCGCTCGAAAACTATTGCCCAACCTAAAACCAATCCATCTTGCGTTCATTATTCGATATGGTGACGACATATTTCGAATTTGCGAACGTGTCGCATCGGTTGTGAGGTTGGACTAGTTTTTTACGAGCGAGCGGAGCGAGCGAGAAACGGTGACAATTTCCAAGCTATACATATACCTTATATTGCATTGCATTTGTTTCGTGTTATTACCTAATTTTGTCAGCCATTTCGGACATCACATTGCACTGTAGTATGTGGAAATAGTACTATTTATGTGAAACTATTCACAAACTGTGAACATTTGTCAGTAGGCCATAGGATAAAGACTTCCGGCTGCTCGGGCTGGTGCGAATATTTCAATGTCCGTATGTGCCAAACCGTTGGTTTGTGACACACCTTTACGCGTCCCTCGCTCGCTGCGCTCGCTCGAAAACTATTGCCCAACATAAAACCATACATCTTGCGTTCAGTAATCGATATGGTGGCGACATATTTCGAATTTGCGAACGTGTCGCATCGGTTGTGAGGTTGGACTAGATTTTTACGAGCGAGCGGAGCGAGCGAGCAACGATCACAATTTCCAAGCTATACATATACCTTATATTGCCTTGCATATATTTCGTGTTATTACCTAATTTTGTCAGCCATTTCTGACATCACATTGCACTTTACTATGTGGAAATAGTACTATTTATATGAAACTATTCATAAACTGTAAACATTTGTCAGTAGGCAATTCGATAAAGACTTCCGGCTCCTCGGGCTGGTGCGAATATTTCAATGTCCGTATGTGCCAAGCCGTTGGTTTGTGACACACCTTTACACGTCTCTCGCTCGCTACGCTCGCCCGAAAGCTATAGCTTAACCTGAAACCAATCCATCTTGCGTTCAGTATTCGATATGGTGCTGACATATTTCGAATTTGCGAACGTGTCGCATCGGTTGTGAGGTTGGACTAGATTTTTACGAGCGAGCGGAGCGAGCGAGCAACGGTGACAATTTCCAAGCTATACATATACCTTATATTGCATTGCATTTGTTTCGTGTTATTACCTAATTTTGTCAGCCATTTCGGACATCACATTGCACTGTAGTATGTGGAAATAGTACTATTTATGTGAAATTATTCATAAACTGTAAACATTTATCAGTAGACAATTCGATAAACACTTCCGGCTCCTCGTGCTGGTGGGAATATTTCAATGTCCCTATGTGCCAAACCGTTGGTTTGTGACACACCATTACACGGCTCTCGCTCACTACGCTCGCTCGAAAGCTATAGCTTAACCTAAAACCAATCCATCTTGCGTTCAGTATTCGATATGGTGGTGACATATTTCGAATTTGCGAACGTGTCGCATCGGTTGTGAGGTTGGACTAGATTTTTACGAGCGAGCGGAGCGAGCGAGCAACGATCACAATTTCCAAGCTATACATATACCTTCTATTGCCTTGCATATATTTCGTGTTATTACCTAATTTTGTCAGCCATTTCTGACATCACATTGCACTTTACTATGTGGAAATAGTACTATTTATGTGAAACTATTCATAAACTGTAAACATTTGTCAGTAGGCAATTCGATAAAGACTTCGGGCTCCTCGGGCTGGTGCGAATATTTCAATGTCCGTATGTGCCAAACCGTTGGTTTGTGACACACCTTTACACGTCTCTCGCTCGCTACGCTCGCTCGAAAGCTATAGCTTAACCTAAAACCATACATCTTGCGTTCAGCAATCGATATGGTGGCGACATATTTCGAATTTGCGAACGTGTCGCATCGGTTGTGAGGTTGGACTAGATTTTTACGAGCGAGCGGAGCGAGCGAGCAACGGCGACAATTTCCAAGCTATACATATACCTTATATTGCATTGCATTTGTTTCGTGTTATTACCTAATTTTGTCAGCCATTTCGGACATCACATTGCACTGTAGTATGTGGAAATAGTACTATTTATGTGAAATTATTCATAAACTGTAAACATTTATCAGTAGACAATTCGATAAACACTTCCGGCTCCTCGTGCTGGTGGGAATAATTCAATGTCCCTATGTGCCAAACCGTTGGTTTGTGACACACCATTACACGGCTCTCGCTCACTACGCTCGCTCGAAAGCTATAGCTTAACCTAAAACCAATCCATCTTGCGTTCAGTATTCGATATGGTGGTGACATATTTCGAATTTGCGAACGTGTCGCATCGGTTGTGAGGTTGGACTAGATTTTTACGAGCGAGCGGAGCGAGCGAGCAACGATCACAATTTCCAAGCTATACATATACCTTATATTGCCTTGCATATATTTCGTGTTATTACCTAATTTTGTCAGCCATTTCTGACATCACATTGCACTTTACTATGTGGAAATAGTACTATTTATATGAAACTATTCATAAACTGTAAACATTTGTCAGTAGGCAATTCGATAAAGACTTCCGGCTCCTCGGGCTGGTGCGAATATTTCAATGTGCGTATGTGCCAAACCGTTGGTTTGTGACACACCTTTGCGCGTCTCTCGCTCGCTGCGCTCGCTCGAAAGCTATAGCTTAACCTAAAACCAAGCCATCTTGCGTTCAGTATTCGATATGGTGGTGACATATATCGAATTTGCGAACGTGTCGCATCGGTTGTGAGGTTGGACTAGATTTTTACGAGCGAGCGGAGCGAGCGAGCAACGATCACAATTTCCAAGTTATACATATACCTTATATTGCCTTGCATATATTTCGTGTTATTACCTAATTTTGTCAGCCATTTCTGACATCACATTGCACTTTACTATGTGGAAATAGTACTATTTATGTGAAACTATTCATAAACTGTAAACATTTGTCAGTAGGCAATTCGATAAAGACTTCCGGCTCCTCGGGCTGGTGCGAATATTTCAATGTCCGTATGTGCCAAACCGTTGGTTTGTGACACACCTTTACACGTCTCTCGCTCGCTACGCTCGCTCGAAAGCTATAGCTTAACCTAAAACCAATTCATCTTGCGTTCAGTATTCGATATGGTGGTGACATATTGCGAATTTGCGAACGTGTCGCATCGGTTGTGATGTTGGACTAGATTTTTACGAGCGAGCGGAGCGAGCGAGCGACGGTGACAATTTCCAAGCTATACATATACCTTATATTGCATTGCATTTGTTTCGTGTTATCACCTAATTTTGTCAGCCATTTCGGACATCACATTGCACTGTAGTATGTGGAAATAGTACTATTTATGTGAAACTATTCATAAACTGTAAACATTTGTCAGTAGGCCATAGGATAACGACTTCCGGCTCCTCGAGCTGGTGCGAATATTTCAATGTCCGTATGTGCCAAACCGTTGGTTTGTGACACACCTTTACGCGTCCCTCGCTCGCTGCGCTCGCTCGAAAACTATTGCCCAACCTAAAACCAATCCATCTTGCGTTCATTATTCGATATGGTGGCGGCTTATTTCAAATTTGCGAACGTGTCGCATCGGTTGTGAGGTCGGACTAGATTTTTACGAGCGAGCGGAGCGAGCGAGCAACGGTGACAATTTCCAAGCTATACATATACCTTATATTGCATTGCATTTGTTTCGTGTTATTACCTAATTTTGTCAGCCATTTCGGACATCACATTGCACTGTAGTATGTGGAAATAGTACTATTTATGTGAAACTATTCATAAACTGTAAACATTTGTCAGTAGGCAATTCGATAAAGACTTCCGGCTCCTCGGGCTGGTGCGAATATTTCAATGTCCGTATGTGCCAAACGGTTGGTTTGTGACACACCTTTACACGTCTCTCGCTCGCTAGGCTCGCTCGAAAGCTATAGCTTAACCTAAAACCAATCCATCTTGCGTTCAGTATTCGATATGGTGGTGACATATTTCGAATTTGCGAACGTGTCGCATCGGTTGTGAGGTTGGACT
Source organism: Bombus affinis (assembly GCF_024516045.1). Lineage (NCBI taxonomy): Eukaryota > Metazoa > Arthropoda > Insecta > Hymenoptera > Apidae > Bombus > Bombus affinis. The sequence goes on along the minus strand of NW_026108854.1, from coordinate 222,774 downwards.
AGATTTTTACGAGCGAGCGGAGCGAGCGAGCAACGATCACAATTTCCAAGCTATACATATACCTTATATTGCCTTGAATATATTTCGTGTTATTACCTAATTTTGTCAGCCATTTCTGACATCACATTGCACTTTACTATGTGGAAATAGTACTATTTATATGAAACTATTCATAAACTGTAAACATTTGTCAGTAGGCAATTCGATAAAGACTTCCGGCTCCTCGGGCTGGTGCGAATATTTCAATGTCCGTATGTGCCAAGCCGTTGGTTTGTGACACACCTTTCCACGTCTCTCGCTCGCTACGCTCGCCCGAAAGCTATAGCTTAACCTGAAACCAATCCGTCTTGCGTTCAGTATTCGATATGGTGGTGACATATTTCGAATTTGCGAACGTGTCGCATCGGTTGTGAGGTTGGACTAGATTTTTACGAGCGAGCGGAGCGAGCGAGCAACGGTGACAATTTCCAAGCTATACATATACCTTATATTGCATTGCATTTGTTTCGTGTTATTACCTAATTTTGTCAGCCATTTCGGACATCACATTGCACTGTAGTATGTGGAAATAGTACTATTTATGTGAAATTATTCATAAACTGTAAACATTTATCAGTAGACAATTCGATAAACACTTCCGGCTCCTCGTGCTGGTGGGAATATTTCAATGTCCCTATGTGCCAAACCGTTGGTTTGTGACACACCATTACACGGCTCTCGCTCACTACGCTCGCTCGAAAGCTATAGCTTAACCTAAAACCAATCCATCTTGCGTTCAGTATTCGATATGGTGGTGACATATTTCGAATTTGCGAACGTGTCGCATCGGTTGTGAGGTTGGACTAGATTTTTACGAGCGAGCGGAGCGAGCGAGCAACGGTGACAATTTCCAAGCTATACATATACCTTATATTGCATTGCATTTGTTTCGTGTTATCACCTAATTTTGTCAGCCATTTCGGACATCACATTGCACTGTAGTATGTGGAAATAGTACTATTTATGTGAAACTATTCATAAACTGTAAACATTTGTCAGTAGGCCATAGGATAACGACTTCCGGCTCCTCGAGCTGGTGCGAATATTTCAATGTCCGTATGTGCCAAACCGTTGGTTTGTGACACACCTTTACGCGTCCCTCGCTCGCTGCGCTCGCTCGAAAACTATTGCCCAACCTAAAACCAATCCATCTTGCGTTCATTATTCGATATGGTGGCGGCTTATTTCAAATTTGCGAACGTGTCGCATCGGTTGTGAGGTCGGACTAGATTTTTACGAGCGAGCGGAGCGAGCGAGCAACGGTGACAATTTCCAAGCTATACATATACCTTATATTGCATTGCATTTGTTTCGTGTTATTACCTAATTTTGTCAGCCATTTCGGACATCACATTGCACTGTAGTATGTGGAAATAGTACTATTTATGTGAAACTATTCATAAACTGTAAACATTTGTCAGTAGGCAATTCGATAAAGACTTCCGGCTCCTCGGGCTGGTGCGAATATTTCAATGTCCGTATGTGCCAAACGGTTGGTTTGTGACACACCTTTACACGTCTCTCGCTCGCTAGGCTCGCTCGAAAGCTATAGCTTAACCTAAAACCAATCCATCTTGCGTTCAGTATTCGATATGGTGGTGACATATTTCGAATTTGCGAACGTGTCGCATCGGTTGTGAGGTTGGACTAGATTTTTACGAGCGAGCGGAGCGAGCGAGCAACGATCACAATTTCCAAGCTATACATATACCTTATATTGCCTTGAATATATTTCGTGTTATTACCTAATTTTGTCAGCCATTTCTGACATCACATTGCACTTTACTATGTGGAAATAGTACTATTTATATGAAACTATTCATAAACTGTAAACATTTGTCAGTAGGCAATTCGATAAAGACTTCCGGCTCCTCGGGCTGGTGCGAATATTTCAATGTCCGTATGTGCCAAGCCGTTGGTTTGTGACACACCTTTACACGTCTCTCGCTCGCTACGCTCGCCCGAAAGCTATAGCTTAACCTGAAACCAATCCATCTTGCGTTCAGTATTCGATATGGTGGTGACATATTTCGAATTTGCGAACGTGTCGCATCGGTTGTGAGGTTGGACTAGATTTTTACGAGCGAGCGGAGCGAGCGAGCAACGGTGACAATTTCCAAGCTATACATATACCTTATATTGCATTGCATTTGTTTCGTGTTATTACCTAATTTTGTCAGCCATTTCGGACATCACATTGCACTGTAGTATGTGGAAATAGTACTATTTATGTGAAATTATTCATAAACTGTAAACATTTATCAGTAGACAATTCGATAAACACTTCCGGCTCCTCGTGCTGGTGGGAATATTTCAATGTCCCTATGTGCCAAACCGTTGGTTTGTGACACACCATTACACGGCTCTCGCTCACTACGCTCGCTCGAAAGCTATAGCTTAACCTAAAACCAATCCATCTTGCGTTCAGTATTCGATATGGTGGTGACATATTTCGAATTTGCGAACGTGTCGCATCGGTTGTGAGGTTGGACTAGATTTTTACGAGCGAGCGGAGCGAGCGAGCAACGATCACAATTTCCAAGCTATACATATACCTTATATTGCCTTGCATATATTTCGTGTTATTACCTAATTTTGTCAGCCATTTCTGACATCACATTGCACTTTACTATGTGGAAATAGTACTATTTATATGAAACTATTCATAAACTGTAAACATTTGTCAGTAGGCAATTCGATAAAGACTTCCGGCTCCTCGGGCTGGTGCGAATATTTCAATGTGCGTATGTGCCAAACCGTTGGTTTGTGACACACCTTTGCGCGTCTCTCGCTCGCTGCGCTCGCTCGAAAGCTATAGCTTAACCTAAAACCAAGCCATCTTGCGTTCAGTATTCGATATGGTGGTGACATATATCGAATTTGCGAACGTGTCGCATCGGTTGTGAGGTTGGACTAGATTTTTACGAGCGAGCGGAGCGAGCGAGCAACGATCACAATTTCCAAGCTATACATATACCTTATATTGCCTTGCATATATTTCATGTTATTACCTAACTTTGTCAGCCATTTCTGACATCAAATTGCACTTTACTATGTGGAAATAGTACTATTTATGTGAAACTATTCATAAACTGTAAACATTTGTCAGTAGGCAATTCGATAAAGACTTCCGGCTCCTCGGGCTGGTGCGAATATTTCAATGTCCGTATGTGCCAAACCGTTGGTTTGTGGCACACCTTTACACGTCTCTCGCTCGCTACGCTCGCTCGAAAGCTATAGCTTAACCTAAAACCAAGCCATCTTGTGTTCAGTATTCGATATGGTGGTGACATATTTCGAATTTGCGAACGTGTCGCATCGGTTGTGAGGTTGGACTAGATTTTTACGAGCGAGCGGAGCGAGCGAGCAACGATCACAATTTCCAAGTTATACATATACCTTATATTGCCTTGCATATATTTCGTGTTATTACCTAATTTTGTCAGCCATTTCTGACATCACATTGCACTTTACTATGTGGAAATAGTACTATTTATGTGAAACTATTCATAAACTGTAAACATTTGTCAGTAGGCAATTCGATAAAGACTTCCGGCTCCTCGGGCTGGTGCGAATATTTCAATGTCCGTATGTGCCAAACCGTTGGTTTGTGACACACCTTTACACGTCTCTCGCTCGCTACGCTCGCTCGAAAGCTATAGCTTAACCTAAAACCAATTCATCTTGCGTTCAGTATTCGATATGGTGGTGACATATTGCGAATTTGCGAACGTGTCGCATCGGTTGTGATGTTGGACTAGATTTTTACGAGCGAGCGGAGCGAGCGAGCGACGGTGACAATTTCCAAGCTATACATATACCTTATATTGCATTGCATTTGTTTCGTGTTATCACCTAATTTTGTCAGCCATTTCGGACATCACATTGCACTGTAGTATGTGGAAATAGTACTATTTATGTGAAACTATTCATAAACTGTAAACATTTGTCAGTAGGCCATAGGATAACGACTTCCGGCTCCTCGAGCTGGTGCGAATATTTCAATGTCCGTATGTGCCAAACCGTTGGTTTGTGACACACCTTTAAGCGTCCCTCGCTCGCTGCGCTCGCTCGAAAACTATTGCCCAACCTAAAACCAATCCATCTTGCGTTCATTATTCGATATGGTGGCGGCTTATTTCAAATTTGCGAACGTGTCGCATCGGTTGTGAGGTCGGACTAGATTTTTACGAGCGAGCGGAGCGAGCGAGCAACGGTGACAATTTCCAAGCTATACATATACCTTATATTGCATTGCATTTGTTTCGTGTTATTACCTAATTTTGTCAGCCATTTCGGACATCACATTGCACTGTAGTATGTGGAAATAGTACTATTTATGTGAAACTATTCATAAACTGTAAACATTTGTCAGTAGGCAATTCGATAAAGACTTCCGGCTCCTCGGGCTGGTGCGAATATTTCAATGTCCGTATGTGCCAAACGGTTGGTTTGTGACACACCTTTACACGTCTCTCGCTCGCTAGGCTCGCTCGAAAGCTATAGCTTAACCTAAAACCAATCCATCTTGCGTTCAGTATTCGATATGGTGGTGACATATTTCGAATTTGCGAACGTGTCGCATCGGTTGTGAGGTTGGACTAGATTTTTACGAGCGAGCGGAGCGAGCGAGCAACGATCACAATTTCCAAGCTATACATATACCTTATATTGCCTTGAATATATTTCGTGTTATTACCTAATTTTGTCAGCCATTTCTGACATCACATTGCACTTTACTATGTGGAAATAGTACTATTTATATGAAACTATTCATAAACTGTAAACATTTGTCAGTAGGCAATTCGATAAAGACTTCCGGCTCCTCGGGCTGGTGCGAATATTTCAATGTCCGTATGTGCCAAGCCGTTGGTTTGTGACACACCTTTCCACGTCTCTCGCTCGCTACGCTCGCCCGAAAGCTATAGCTTAACCTGAAACCAATCCGTCTTGCGTTCAGTATTCGATATGGTGGTGACATATTTCGAATTTGCGAACGTGTCGCATCGGTTGTGAGGTTGGACTAGATTTTTACGAGCGAGCGGAGCGAGCGAGCAACGGTGACAATTTCCAAGCTATACATATACCTTATATTGCATTGCATTTGTTTCGTGTTATTACCTAATTTTGTCAGCCATTTCGGACATCACATTGCACTGTAGTATGTGGAAATAGTACTATTTATGTGAAATTATTCATAAACTGTAAACATTTATCAGTAGACAATTCGATAAACACTTCCGGCTCCTCGTGCTGGTGGGAATATTTCAATGTCCCTATGTGCCAAACCGTTGGTTTGTGACACACCATTACACGGCTCTCGCTCACTACGCTCGCTCGAAAGCTATAGCTTAACCTAAAACCAATCCATCTTGCGTTCAGTATTCGATATGGTGGTGACATATTTCGAATTTGCGAACGTGTCGCATCGGTTGTGAGGTTGGACTAGATTTTTACGAGCGAGCGGAGCGAGCGAGCAACGGTGACAATTTCCAAGCTATACATATACCTTATATTGCATTGCATTTGTTTCGTGTTATCACCTAATTTTGTCAGCCATTTCGGACATCACATTGCACTGTAGTATGTGGAAATAGTACTATTTATGTGAAACTATTCATAAACTGTAAACATTTGTCAGTAGGCCATAGGATAACGACTTCCGGCTCCTCGAGCTGGTGCGAATATTTCAATGTCCGTATGTGCCAAACCGTTGGTTTGTGACACACCTTTACGCGTCCCTCGCTCGCTGCGCTCGCTCGAAAACTATTGCCCAACCTAAAACCAATCCATCTTGCGTTCATTATTCGATATGGTGGCGGCTTATTTCAAATTTGCGAACGTGTCGCATCGGTTGTGAGGTCGGACTAGATTTTTACGAGCGAGCGGAGCGAGCGAGCAACGGTGACAATTTCCAAGCTATACATATACCTTATATTGCATTGCATTTGTTTCGTGTTATTACCTAATTTTGTCAGCCATTTCGGACATCACATTGCACTGTAGTATGTGGAAATAGTACTATTTATGTGAAACTATTCATAAACTGTAAACATTTGTCAGTAGGCAATTCGATAAAGACTTCCGGCTCCTCGGGCTGGTGCGAATATTTCAATGTCCGTATGTGCCAAACGGTTGGTTTGTGACACACCTTTACACGTCTCTCGCTCGCTAGGCTCGCTCGAAAGCTATAGCTTAACCTAAAACCAATCCATCTTGCGTTCAGTATTCGATATGGTGGTGACATATTTCGAATTTGCGAACGTGTCGCATCGGTTGTGAGGTTGGACTAGATTTTTACGAGCGAGCGGAGCGAGCGAGCAACGATCACAATTTCCAAGCTATACATATACCTTATATTGCCTTGAATATATTTCGTGTTATTACCTAATTTTGTCAGCCATTTCTGACATCACATTGCACTTTACTATGTGGAAATAGTACTATTTATATGAAACTATTCATAAACTGTAAACATTTGTCAGTAGGCAATTCGATAAAGACTTCCGGCTCCTCGGGCTGGTGCGAATATTTCAATGTCCGTATGTGCCAAGCCGTTGGTTTGTGACACACCTTTACACGTCTCTCGCTCGCTACGCTCGCCCGAAAGCTATAGCTTAACCTGAAACCAATCCATCTTGCGTTCAGTATTCGATATGGTGGTGACATATTTCGAATTTGCGAACGTGTCGCATCGGTTGTGAGGTTGGACTAGATTTTTACGAGCGAGCGGAGCGAGCGAGCAACGGTGACAATTTCCAAGCTATACATATACCTTATATTGCATTGCATTTGTTTCGTGTTATTACCTAATTTTGTCAGCCATTTCGGACATCACATTGCACTGTAGTATGTGGAAATAGTACTATTTATGTGAAATTATTCATAAACTGTAAACATTTATCAGTAGACAATTCGATAAACACTTCCGGCTCCTCGTGCTGGTGGGAATATTTCAATGTCCCTATGTGCCAAACCGTTGGTTTGTGACACACCATTACACGGCTCTCGCTCACTACGCTCGCTCGAAAGCTATAGCTTAACCTAAAACCAATCCATCTTGCGTTCAGTATTCGATATGGTGGTGACATATTTCGAATTTGCGAACGTGTCGCATCGGTTGTGAGGTTGGACTAGATTTTTACGAGCGAGCGGAGCGAGCGAGCAACGGTGACAATTTCCAAGCTATACATATACCTTATATTGCATTGCATTTGTTTCGTGTTATTACCTAATTTTGTCAGCCATTTCTGACATCACATTGCACTTTACTATGTGGAAATAGTACTATTTATATGAAACTATTCATAAACTGTAAACATTTGTCAGTAGGCAATTCGATAAAGACTTCCGGCTCCTCGGGCTGGTGCGAATATTTCAATGTGCGTATGTGCCAAACCGTTGGTTTGTGACACACCTTTGCGCGTCTCTCGCTCGCTGCGCTCGCTCGAAAGCTATAGCTTAACCTAAAACCAAGCCATCTTGCGTTCAGTATTCGATATGGTGGTGACATATATCGAATTTGCGAACGTGTCGCATCGGTTGTGAGGTTGGACTAGATTTTTACGAGCGAGCGGAGCGAGCGAGCAACGATCACAATTTCCAAGCTATACATATACCTTATATTGCCTTGCATATATTTCATGTTATTACCTAACTTTGTCAGCCATTTCTGACATCAAATTGCACTTTACTATGTGGAAATAGTACTATATATGTGAAACTATTCATAATCTGTAAACATTTGTCAGTAGGCAATTCGATAAAGACTTCCGGCTCCTCGGGCTGGTGCGAATATTTCAATGTCCGTATGTGCCAAACCGTTGGTTTGTGACACACCTTTACGCGTCTCTTGCTCGCTGCGCTCGCTCGAAAGCTATAGCCTAACCTAAAACCATACATCTTGCGTTCAGTAATCGATATGGTGGCGACATATTTCGAATTTGGGAACGTGTCGCATCGGTTGTGAGGTTGGACTAGATATTTACGAGCGTGCGGAGCGAGCGAGCAACGGTGACAATTTCCAAGCTATACATATACCTTATTTGGCATTGCATTTGTTTCGTGTTATTACCTAATTTTGTCAGCCATTTCGGACATCACATTGCACTGTAGTATGTGGAAATAGTACTATTTATGTGAAACTATTCATAAACTGTAAACATTTGTCAGTAGGCCATAGGATATAGTCTTCTGGCTCCTCGGGCTGGTGCGAATATTTCAATGTCCGTATGTGCCAAACCGTTGGTTTGTGACACACCTTTACGCGTCCCTCGCTCGCTGCGCTCGCTCGAAAACTATTGCCCAACCTAAAACCAATCCATCTTGCGTTCAGTATTCGATATGGTGGTGACATATTTCGAATTTGCGAACGTGTCGCATCGGTTGTGAGGTTGGACTAGATTTTTACGAGCGAGCGGAGCGAGCGAGCAACGATCACAATTTCCAAGCTATACATATACCTTATATTGCCTTGAATATATTTCGTGTTATTACCTAATTTTGTCAGCCATTTCTGACATCACATTGCACTTTACTATGTGGAAATAGTACTATTTATATGAAACTATTCATAAACTGTAAACATTTGTCAGTAGGCAATTCGATAAAGACTTCCGGCTCCTCGGGCTGGTGCGAATATTTCAATGTCCGTATGTGCCAAGCCGTTGGTTTGTGACACACCTTTACACGTCTCTCGCTCGCTACGCTCGCCCGAAAGCTATAGCTTAACCTGAAACCAATCCATCTTGCGTTCAGTATTCGATATGGTGGTGACATATTTCGAATTTGCGAACGTGTCGCATCGGTTGTGAGGTTGGACTAGATTTTTACGAGCGAGCGGAGCGAGCGAGCAACGGTGACAATTTCCAAGCTATACATATACCTTATATTGCATTGCATTTGTTTCGTGTTATTACCTAATTTTGTCAGCCATTTCGGACATCACATTGCACTGTAGTATGTGGAAATAGTACTATTTATGTGAAATTATTCATAAACTGTAAACATTTATCAGTAGACAATTCGATAAACACTTCCGGCTCCTCGTGCTGGTGGGAATATTTCAATGTCCCTATGTGCCAAACCGTTGGTTTGTGACACACCATTACACGGCTCTCGCTCACTACGCTCGCTCGAAAGCTATAGCTTAACCTAAAACCAATCCATCTTGCGTTCAGTATTCGATATGGTGGTGACATATTTCGAATTTGCGAACGTGTCGCATCGGTTGTGAGGTTGGACTAGATTTTTACGAGCGAGCGGAGCGAGCGAGCAACGGTGACAATTTCCAAGCTATACATATACCTTATATTGCATTGCATTTGTTTCGTGTTATTACCTAATTTTGTCAGCCATTTCTGACATCACATTGCACTTTACTATGTGGAAATAGTACTATTTATATGAAACTATTCATAAACTGTAAACATTTGTCAGTAGGCAATTCGATAAAGACTTCCGGCTCCTCGGGCTGGTGCGAATATTTCAATGTGCGTATGTGCCAAACCGTTGGTTTGTGACACACCTTTGCGCGTCTCTCGCTCGCTGCGCTCGCTCGAAAGCTATAGCTTAACCTAAAACCAAGCCATCTTGCGTTCAGTATTCGATATGGTGGTGACATATATCGAATTTGCGAACGTGTCGCATCGGTTGTGAGGTTGGACTAGATTTTTACGAGCGAGCGGAGCGAGCGAGCAACGATCACAATTTCCAAGCTATACATATACCTTATATTGCCTTGCATATATTTCATGTTATTACCTAACTTTGTCAGCCATTTCTGACATCAAATTGCACTTTACTATGTGGAAATAGTACTATATATGTGAAACTATTCATAATCTGTAAACATTTGTCAGTAGGCAATTCGATAAAGACTTCCGGCTCCTCGGGCTGGTGCGAATATTTCAATGTCCGTATGTGCCAAACCGTTGGTTTGTGACACACCTTTACGCGTCTCTTGCTCGCTGCGCTCGCTCGAAAGCTATAGCCTAACCTAAAACCATACATCTTGCGTTCAGTAATCGATATGGTGGCGACATATTTCGAATTTGGGAACGTGTCGCATCGGTTGTGAGGTTGGACTAGATATTTACGAGCGTGCGGAGCGAGCGAGCAACGGTGACAATTTCCAAGCTATACATATACCTTATTTGGCATTGCATTTGTTTCGTGTTATTACCTAATTTTGTCAGCCATTTCGGACATCACATTGCACTGTAGTATGTGGAAATAGTACTATTTATGTGAAACTATTCATAAACTGTAAACATTTGTCAGTAGGCCATAGGATATAGTCTTCTGGCTCCTCGGGCTGGTGCGAATATTTCAATGTCCGTATGTGCCAAACCGTTGGTTTGTGACACACCTTTACGCGTCCCTCGCTCGCTGCGCTCGCTCGAAAACTATTGCCCAACCTAAAACCAATCCATCTTGCGTTCATTATTCGATATGGTGGCGACATATTTCGAATTTGCGAACGTGTCGCATCGGTTGTGAGGTTGGACTAGTTTTTTACGAGCGAGCGGAGCGAGCGAGAAACGGTGACAATTTCCAAGCTATACATATACCTTATATTGCATTGCATTTGTTTCGTGTTATTACCTAATTGTGTCAGCCATTTCGGACATCACATTGCACTGTAGTATGTGGAAATAGTACTATTTATGTGAAACTATTCACAAACTGTAAACATTTGTCAGTAGGCCATAGGATAAAGACTTCCGGCTGCTCGGGCTGGTGCGAATATTTCAATGTCCGTATGTGCCAAACCGTTGGTTTGTGACACACCTTTACGCGTCCCTCGCTCGCTGCGCTCGCTCGAAAACTATTGCCCAACATAAAACCATACATCTTGCGTTCAGTAATCGATATGGTGGCGACATATTTCGAATTTGCGAACGTGTCGCATCGGTTGTGAGGTTGGACTAGATTTTTACGAGCGAGCGGAGCGAGCGAGCAACGATCACAATTTCCAAGCTATACATATACCTTATATTGCCTTGCATATATTTCGTGTTATTACCTAATTTTGTCAGCCATTTCTGACATCACATTGCACTTTACTATGTGGAAATAATACTATTTATATGAAACTATTCATAAACTGTAAACATTTGTCAGTAGGCAATTCGATAAAGACTTCCGGCTCCTCGGGCTGGTGCGAATATTTCAATGTCCGTATGTGCCAAGCCGTTGGTTTGTGACACACCTTTACACGTCTCTCGCTCGCTACGCTCGCCCGAAAGCTATAGCTTAACCTGAAACCAATCCATCTTGCGTTCAGTATTCGATATGGTGCTGACATATTTCGAATTTGCGAACGTGTCGCATCGGTTGTGAGGTTGGACTAGATTTTTACGAGCGAGCGGAGCGAGCGAGCAACGGTGACAATTTCCAAGCTATACATATACCTTATATTGCATTGCATTTGTTTCGTGTTATTACCTAATTTTGTCAGCCATTTCGGACATCACATTGCACTGTAGTATGTGGAAATAGTACTATTTCTGTGAAATTATTCATAAACTGTAAACATTTATCAGTAGATAATTCGATAAACACTTCCGGCTCCTCGTGCTGGTGGGAATATTTCAATGTCCCTATGTGCCAAACCGTTGGTTTGTGACACACCATTACACGGCTCTCGCTCACAACGCTCGCTCGAAAGCTATAGCTTAACCTAAAACCAATCCATCTTGCGTTCAGTATTCGATATGGTGGTGACATATTTCGAATTTGCGAACGTGTCGCATCGGTTGTGAGGTTGGACTAGATTTTTACGAGCGAGCGGAGCGAGCGAGCAACGGTGACAATTTCCAAGCTATACATATACCTTATATTGAATTGCATTTGTTTCGTGTTATTACCTAATTTTGTCAGCCATTTCGGACATCACATTGCACTGTAGTATGTGGAAATAGTACTATTTATGTGAAACTATTCATAAACTGTAAACATTTATCAGTAGACAATTCGATCAACACTTCCGGCTCCTCGGGCTGGTGGGAATATTTCAATGTCCCTATGTGCCAAACCGTTGGTTTGTGACACACCATTACACGGCTCTCGCTCGCTACGCTCGCTCGAAAGCTATAGCTTAACCTAAAACCAATCCATCTTGCGTTCAGTATTTGATATGGTGGTGACATATTTCGAATTTGCGAACGTGTCGCATCGGTTGTGACGTTGGACTAGATTTTTACGAGCGAGCGGAGCGAGCGAGCAACGATCACAATTTCCAAGCTATACATATACCTTATATTGCCTTGCATATATTTCGTGATATTACCTAATTTTGTCAGCCATTTCTGACATCACATTGCACTTTACTATGTGGAAATAGTACAATTTATGTGAAACTATTCATAAACTGTAAACATTTGCCAGTAGGCAATTCGATAAAGACATCCGGCTCCTCGGGCTGGTGCGAATATTTCAATGTCAGTATTTGCCAAACCGTTGGTTTGTGACACACCTTTACAGGTCTCTCGCTCGCTACGCTCGCTCGAAAGCTATAGCTTAACCTAAAACCAATCCATCTTGCGTTCAGTATTCGATATGGTGGTGACATATTTCGAATTCGCGAACGTGTCGCATCGGTTGTGAGGTTGGACTAGATTTTTACGAGCGAGCGGAGCGAGCGAGCAACGATCACAATTTCCAAGCTATACATATACCTTCTATTGCCTTGCATATATTTCGTGTTATTACCTAATTTTGTCAGCCATTTCTGACATCACATTGCACTTTACTATGTGGCAATAGTACTATTTATGTGAAACTATTCATAAACTGTAAACATTTGTCAGTAGGCAATTCGATAAAGACTTCGGGCTCCTCGGGCTGGTGCGAATATTTCAATGTCCGTATGTGCCAAACCGTTGGTTTGTGACACACCTTTACACGTCTCTCGCTCGCTACGCTCGCTCGAAAGCTATAGCTTAACCTAAAACCATACATCTTGCGTTCAGCAATCGATATGGTGGCGACATATTTCGAATTTGCGAACGTGTCGCATCGGTTGTGAGGTTGGACTAGATTTTTACGAGCGAGCGGAGCGAGCGAGCAACGGTGACAATTTCCAAGCTATACATATACCTTATATTGCATTGCATTTGTTTCGTGTTATTACCTAATTTTGTCAGCCATTTCGGACATCACATTGCACTGTAGTATGTGGAAATAGTACTATTTATGTGAAGCTATTCATAAACTGTAAACATTTGTCAGTAGGCAATTCGATAAAGACTTCCGGCTCCTCGGGCTGGTGCGAATATTTCAATGACCGTATGTGCCAAACCGTTGGTTTGTGACACACCTTTACACGTCTCTCGCTCGCTACGCTCGCTCGAAAGCTATAGCTTAACCTAAAACCAAGCCATCTTGCGTTCATTATTCGATATGGTGCCGACATACATCGAATTTCCGAACGTGTCGGATCGGTTGTGAGGTTGGAATAGATTTTTACGAGCGAGCGGAGCGAGCGAATAACGGTCATCATTTCCAAGCTATACATATACCTTATATTGCATTGCATTTGTTTCGTGTTATTACCTAATTTGGTCAGCCATTTCTGACATCACATTGCACTTTACTATGTGGAAATAGTACTATTTATGTGAAACTATTCATAAACTGTAAACATTTGTCATTAGGCAATTCGATAAAGACTTCCGGCTCCTCGGGCTGGTGCGAATATTTCAATGTCCGTATGTGCCAAACCGTTGGTTTGTGACACACCTTTACGCGTCTCTCGCTCGCTGCGCTCGCTCGAAAGCTATAGCCTAACCTAAAACCATACATCTTGCGTTCAGTTATCGATATGGTGGCGACATATTTCGAATTTGCGAACGTGTCGCATCGATTGTGAGGTTGGACTAGATTTTTACGAGCGAGCGGAGCGAGCGAGCTACGGTGACAATTTCCAAGCTATACATATACCTTATATTGCATTGCATTTGTTTCGTGTTATTACCTAATTTTGTCAGCCATTTCGGACATCTCATTGCACTGTAGTATGTGGAAATGGTACTATTTATGTGAAACTATTCATAAACTGTAAACATTTGTCAGTAGGCAATTCGATAAAGACTTCCGGCTCCTCGGGCTGGTGCGAATATTTCAATGTCCGTATGTGCCAAACCGTTGGTTTGTGACACACCTTTACGCGTCTCTCGCTCGCTGCGCTCGCTCGAAACCTATAGCCTAACCTAAAAACATACAACTTGCGTTCAGTAATCGATATGGTGGTGACATATTTCGAATTTGCGAACGTGTCGCATCGGTTGTGAGGTTGAACTAGATTTTTACGAGCGAGCGGAGCGAGCGAGCAACGTTTACAATTTCCAAGCTATACATATACCTTATATTGCCTTGCATATATTTCGTGATATTACCTAATTTTGTCAGCCATTTCTGACATCAAATTGCACTTTACTATGTGGAAATAGTACTATTTATGTGAAACTATTCATAAACTGTAAACATTTGTCAGTAGGCAATTCGATAAAGACTTTCGGCTCCTCGGGCTGGTGCGAATATTTCAATACCCGTATGTGCCAAACTGTTGGTTTGTGACACACCTTTACGCGTCACTCGCTCGCTGCGCTCGCTCGAAAGCTATAGCCTAACCTAAAACCATACATCTTGCGTTCAGTAATCGATATGGTGGCGACATATTTCGAATTTGCGAACGTGTCGCATCGGTTGTGAGGTTGGACTAGATTTTTACGAGCGAGCGGAGCGAGCGAGCTACGGTGACAATTTCCAAGCTATACATATACCTTATATTGCATTGCATTTGTTTCGTGTTATTACCTAATTTTGTCAGCCATTTCTGACATCACATTGCACTTTACTATGTGGAAATAGTACTATTTATGTGAAACTATTCATAAACTGTAAACATTTGTCAGTAGGCAATTCGATAAAGACTTCCGGCTCCTCGGGCTGGTGCGAATATTTCAATGTCCGTATGTGCCAAACCGTTGGTTTGTGACACACCTTTACGCGTCTCTCGCTCGCTGCGCTCGCTCGAAAGCTATAGCCTAACCTAAAACCATACATCTTGCGTTCAGTAATCGATATGGTGGCGACATATTTCGAATTTGCGAACGTGTCGCATCGGTTGTGAGGTTGGACTAGATTTTTACGAGCGAGCGGAGCGAGCGAGCAACGGTGACAATTTCCAAGCTATACATATACCTTATATTGCAT
Organism: Bombus affinis; assembly: GCF_024516045.1. NCBI lineage: Eukaryota > Metazoa > Arthropoda > Insecta > Hymenoptera > Apidae > Bombus > Bombus affinis. The sequence goes on along the minus strand of NW_026108854.1, from coordinate 207,516 downwards.
TGCATTTGTTTCGTGTTATTACCTAATTTTGTCAGCCATTTCGGACATCACATTGCACTGTAGTATGTGGAAATAGTACTATTTATGTGAAGCTATTCATAAACTGTAAACATTTGTCAGTAGGCCATAGGATAACGACTTCCGGCTCCTCGGGATGGTGCGAATATTTCAATGTCCGTATGTGCCAAACCGTTGGTTTGTGACACACCTTTACGCGTCACTCGCTCGCTGCGCTCGCTCGAAAGCTATAGCCTAACCTAAAACCATACATCTTGCGTTCAGTAATCGATATGGTGGCGACATATTTCGAATTCGCGAACGTGTCGCATCGGTTGTGAGGTTGGACTAGATTTTTACGAGCGAGCGGAGCGAGCGAGCTACGGTGACAATTTCCAAGCTATACATATACCTTATATTGCATTGCATTTGTTTCGTGTTATTACCTAATTTTGTCAGCCATTTCTGACATCACATTGCACTTTACTATGTGGAAATAGTACTATTTATGTGAAACTATTCATAAACTGTAAACATTTGTCAGTAGGCAATTCGATAAAGACTTCCGGCTCCTCGGGCTGGTGCGAATATTTCAATGACCGTATGTGCCAAACCGTTGGTTTGTGACACACCTTTACACGTCTCTCGCTCGCTACGCTCGCTCGAAAGCTATAGCTTAACCTAAAACCAAGCCATCTTGCGTTCATTATTCGATATGGTGCCGACATACATCGAATTTGCGAACGTGTCGGATCGGTTGTGAGGTTGGAATAGATTTTTACGAGCGAGCGGAGCGAGCGAATAACGGTCATCATTTCCAAGCTATACATATACCTTATATTGCATTGCATTTGTTTCGTGTTATTACCTAATTTGGTCAGCCATTTCTGACATCACATTGCACTTTACTATGTGGAAATAGTACTATTTATGTGAAACTATTCATAAACTGTAAACATTTGTCATTAGGCAATTCGATAAAGACTTCCGGCTCCTCGGGCTGGTGCGAATATTTCAATGTCCGTATGTGCCAAACCGTTGGTTTGTGACACACCTTTACGCGTCTCTCGCTCGCTGCGCTCGCTCGAAAGCTATAGCCTAACCTAAAACCATACATCTTGCGTTCAGTTATCGATATGGTGGCGAAATATTTCGAATTTGCGAACGTGTCGCATCGATTGTGAGGTTGGACTAGATTTTTACGAGCGAGCGGAGCGAGCGAGCTACGGTGACAATTTCCAAGCTATACATATACCTTATATTGCATTGCATTTGTTTCGTGTTATTACCTAATTTTGTCAGCCATTTCGGACATCACATTGCACTGTAGTATGTGGAAATGGTACTATTTATGTGAAACTATTCATAAACTGTAAACATTTGTCAGTAGGCAATTCGATAAAGACTTCCGGCTCCTCGGGCTGGTGCGAATATTTCAATGTCCGTATGTGCCAAACCGTTGGTTTGTGACACACCTTTACACGTCTCTCGCTCGCTACGCTCGCTCGAAAGCTATAGCTTAACCTAAAACCAAGCCATCTTGCGTTCATTATTCGATATGGTGCCGACATACATCGAATTTGCGAACGTGTCGGATCGGTTGTGAGGTTGGACTAGATTTTTACGAGCGAGCGGAGCGAGCGAGCTACGGTGACAATTTCCAAGCTATACATATACCTTATATTGCATTGCATTTGTTTCGTGTTATTACCTAATTTTGTCAGCCATTTCGGACATCACATTGCACTGTAGTATGTGGAAATAGTACTATTTATGTGAAACTATTCATAAACTGTAAACATTTGTCAGTAGGCAATTCGATAATGACTTCCGGCTCCTCGGGCTGGTGCGAATATTTCAATGTCCGTATGTGCCAAACCGTTTGTTAGTGACACACCTTTACGCGTCTCTCGCTCGCTGCGCTCGCTCGAAAGCTATAGCCTAACCTAAAAACATACATCTTGCGTTCAGTAATCGATATGGTGGTGACATATTTCGAATTTGCGAACGTGTCGCATCGGTTGTGAGGTTGGACTAGATTTTTACGAGCGAGCGGAGCGAGCGAGCAACGATCACAATTTCCAAGCTATACATATACCTTATATTGCCTTGCATATATTTCGTGTTATTACCTAATTTTGTCAGCCATTTCTGACATCACATTGCACTTTACTATGTCGAAATAATACTATTTATATGAAACTATTCATAAACTGTAAACATTTGTCACTAGGCAATTCGATAAAGACTTCCGGCTCCTCGGGCTGGTGCGAATATTTCAATGTCCGTATGTGCCAAGCCGTTGGTTTGTGACACACCTTTACACGTCTCTCGCTCGCTACGCTCGCCCGAAAGCTATAGCTTAACCTGAAACCAATCCATCTTGCGTTCAGTATTCGATATGGTGCTGACATATTTCGAATTTGCGAACGTGTCGCATCGGTTGTGAGGTTGGACTAGATTTTTACGAGCGAGCGGAGCGAGCGAGCAACGGTGACAATTTCCAAGCTATACATATACCTTATATTGCATTGCATTTGTTTCGTGTTATTACCTAATTTTGTCAGCCATTTCGGACATCACATTGCACTGTAATATGTGGAAATAGTACTATTTATGTGAAATTATTCATAAACTGTAAACATTTATCAGTAGATAATTCGATAAACACTTCCGGCTCCTCGTGCTGGTGGGAATATTTCAATGTCCCTATGTGCCAAACCGTTGGTTTGTGACACACCATTACACGGCTCTCGCTCACAACGCTCGCTCGAAAGCTATAGCTTAACCTAAAACCAATCCATCTTGCGTTCAGTATTCGATATGGTGGTGACATATTTCGAATTTGCGAACGTGTCGCATCGGTTGTGAGGTTGGACTAGATTTTTACGAGCGAGCGGAGCGAGCGAGCAACGGTGACAATTTCCAAGCTATACATATACCTTATATTGAATTGCATTTGTTTCGTGTTATTACCTAATTTTGTCAGCCATTTCGGACATCACATTGCACTGTAGTATGTGGAAATAGTACTATTTATGTGAAACTATTCATAAACTGTAAACATTTATCAGTAGACAATTCGATCAACACTTCCGGCTCCTCGGGCTGGTGGGAATATTTCAATGTCCCTATGTGCCAAACCGTTGGTTTGTGACACACCATTACACGGCTCTCGCTCGCTACGCTCGCTCGAAAGCTATAGCTTAACCTAAAACCAATCCATCTTGCGTTCAGTATTTGATATGGTGGTGACATATTTCGAATTTGCGAACGTGTCGCATCGGTTGTGACGTTGGACTAGATTTTTACGAGCGAGCGGAGCGAGCGAGCAACGATCACAATTTCCAAGCTATACATATACCTTATATTGCCTTGCATATATTTCGTGATATTACCTAATTTTGTCAGCCATTTCTGACATCACATTGCACTTTACTATGTGGAAATAGTACAATTTATGTGAAACTATTCATAAACTGTAAACATTTGCCAGTAGGCAATTCGATAAAGACATCCGGCTCCTCGGGCTGGTGCGAATATTTCAATGTCAGTATTTGCCAAACCGTTGGTTTGTGACACACCTTTACAGGTCTCTCGCTCGCTACGCTCGCTCGAAAGCTATAGCTTAACCTAAAACCAATCCATCTTGCGTTCAGTATTCGATATGGTGGTGACATATTTCGAATTTGCGAACGTGTCGCATCGGTTGTGAGGTTGGACTAGATTTTTACGAGCGAGCGGAGCGAGCGAGCAACGATCACAATTTCCAAGCTATACATATACCTTCTATTGCCTTGCATATATTTCGTGTTATTACCTAATTTTGTCAGCCATTTCTGACATCACATTGCACTTTACTATGTGGAAATAGTACTATTTATGTGAAACAATTCATAAACTGTAAACATTTGTCAGTAGGCAATTCGATAAAGACTTCGGGCTCCTCGGGCTGGTGCGAATATTTCAATGTCCGTATGTGCCAAACCGTTGGTTTGTGACACACCTTTACACGTCTCTCGCTCGCTACGCTCGCTCGAAAGCTATAGCTTAACCTAAAACCATACATCTTGCGTTCAGCAATCGATATGGTGGCGACATATTTCGAATTTGCGAACGTGTCGCATCGGTTGTGAGGTTGGACTAGATTTTTACGAGCGAGCGGAGCGAGCGAGCAACGGTGACAATTTCCAAGCTATACATATACCTTATATTGCATTGCATTTGTTTCGTGTTATTACCTAATTTTGTCAGCCATTTCGGACATCACATTGCACTGTAGTATGTGGAAATAGTACTATTTATGTGAAGCTATTCATAAACTGTAAACATTTGTCAGTAGGCCATAGGATAACGACTTCCGGCTCCTCGGGATGGTGCGAATATTTCAATGTCCGTATGTGCCAAACCGTTGGTTTGTGACACACCTTTACGCGTCACTCGCTCGCTGCGCTCGCTCGAAAGCTATAGCCTAACCTAAAACCATACATCTTGCGTTCAGTAATCGATATGGTGGCGACATATTTCGAATTTGCGAACGTGTCGCATCGGTTGTGAGGTTGGACTAGATTTTTACGAGCGAGCGGAGCGAGCGAGCTACGGTGACAATTTCCAAGCTATACATATACCTTATATTGCATTGCATTTGTTTCGTGTTATTACCTAATTTTGTCAGCCATTTCTGACATCACATTGCACTTTACTATGTGGAAATAGTACTATTTATGTGAAACTATTCATAAACTGTAAACATTTGTCAGTAGGCAATTCGATAAAGACTTCCGGCTCCTCGGGCTGGTGCGAATATTTCAATGACCGTATGTGCCAAACCGTTGGTTTGTGACACACCTTTACACGTCTCTCGCTCGCTACGCTCGCTCGAAAGCTATAGCTTAACCTAAAACCAAGCCATCTTGCGTTCATTATTCGATATGGTGCCGACATACATCGAATTTGCGAACGTGTCGGATCGGTTGTGAGGTTGGAATAGATTTTTACGAGCGAGCGGAGCGAGCGAATAACGGTCATCATTTCCAAGCTATACATATACCTTATATTGCATTGCATTTGTTTCGTGTTATTACCTAATTTGGTCAGCCATTTCTGACATCACATTGCACTTTACTATGTGGAAATAGTACTATTTATGTGAAACTATTCATAAACTGTAAACATTTGTCATTAGGCAATTCGATAAAGACTTCCGGCTCCTCGGGCTGGTGCGAATATTTCAATGTCCGTATGTGCCAAACCGTTGGTTTGTGACACACCTTTACGCGTCTCTCGCTCGCTGCGCTCGCTCGAAAGCTATAGCCTAACCTAAAACCATACATCTTGCGTTCAGTTATCGATATGGTGGCGACATATTTCGAATTTGCGAACGTGTCGCATCGATTGTGAGGTTGGACTAGATTTTTACGAGCGAGCGGAGCGAGCGAGCTACGGTGACAATTTCCAAGCTATACATATACCTTATATTGCATTGCATTTGTTTCGTGTTATTACCTAATTTTGTCAGCCATTTCGGACATCACATTGCACTGTAGTATGTGGAAATGGTACTATTTATGTGAAACTATTCATAAACTGTAAACATTTGTCAGTAGGCAATTCGATAAAGACTTCCGGCTCCTCGGGCTGGTGCGAATATTTCAATGTCCGTATGTGCCAAACCGTTGGTTTGTGACACACCTTTACACGTCTCTCGCTCGCTACGCTCGCTCGAAAGCTATAGCTTATCCTAAAACCAAGCCATCTTGCGTTCATTATTCGATATGGTGCCGACATACATCGAATTTGCGAACGTGTCGGATCGGTTGTGAGGTTGGACTAGATTTTTACGAGCGAGCGGAGCGAGCGAGCTACGGTGACAATTTCCAAGCTATACATATACCTTATATTGCATTGCATTTGTTTCGTGTTATTACCTAATTTTGTCAGCCATTTCGGACATCACATTGCACTGTAGTATGTGGAAATAGTACTATTTATGTGAAACTATTCATAAACTGTAAACATTTGTCAGTAGGCAATTCGATAAATACTTTCGGCTCCTCGGGCTGGTGCGAATATTTCAATACCCGTATGTGCCAAACTGTTGGTTTGTGACACACCTTTACGCGTCACTCGCTCGCTGCGCTCGCTCGAAAGCTATAGCCTAACCTAAAACCATACATCTTGCGTTCAGTAATCGATATGGTGGCGACATATTTCGAATTTGCGAACGTGTCGCATCGGTTGTGAGGTTGGACTAGATTTTTACGAGCGAGCGGAGCGAGCGAGCTACGGTGACAATTTCCAAGCTATACATATACCTTATATTGCATTGCATTTGTTTCGTGTTATTACCTAATTTTGTCAGCCATTTCGGACATCACATTGCACTGTAGTATGTGGAAATAGTACTATTTATGTGAAACTATTCATAAACTGTAAACATTTGTCAGTAGGCAATTCGATAATGACTTCCGGCTCCTCGGGCTGGTGCGAATATTTCAATGTCCGTATGTGCCAAACCGTTTGTTAGTGACACACCTTTACGCGTCTCTCGCTCGCTGCGCTCGCTCGAAAGCTATAGCCTAACCTAAAAACATACATCTTGCGTTCAGTAATCGATATGGTGGTGACATATTTCGAATTTGCGAACGTGTCGCATCGGTTGTGAGGTTGGACTAGATTTTTACGAGCGAGCGGAGCGAGCGAGCAACGATTACAATTTCCAACCTATACATATACCTTATATTGCCTTGCATATATTTCGTGATATTACCTAATTTTGTAAGCCATTTCTGACATCAAATTGCACTTTACTATGTGGAAATAGTACTATTTATGTGAAACTATTCATAAACTGTAAACATTTGTCAGTAGGCAATTCGATAAAGACTTTCGGCTCCTCGGGCTGGTGCGAATATTTCAATATCCGTATGTGCCAAACTGTTGGTTTGTGACACACCTTTACGCGTCACTCGCTCGCTGCGCTCGCTCGAAAGCTATAGCCTAACCTAAAACCATACACCTTGCGTTCAGTAATCGATATGGTGGCGACATATTTCGAATTTGCGAACGTGTCGCATCGGTTGTGAGGTTGGACTAGATTTTTACGAGCGAGCGGAGCGAGCGAGCTACGGTGACAATTTCCAAGCTATACATATACCTTATATTGCATTGCATTTGTTTCGTGTTATTACCTAATTTTGTCAGCCATTTCGGACATCACATTGCACTGTAGTATGTGGAAATAGTACTATTTATGTGAAACTATTCATAAACTGTAAACATTTGTCAGTAGGCAATTCGATAAAGACTTCCGGCTCCTCGGGCTGGTGCGAATATTTCAATGTCCGTATGTGCCAATCCGTTGGTTTGTGACACACCTTTACGCGTCTCTCGCTCGCTGCGCTCGCTCGAAAGCTATAGCCTAACCTAAAACCATACATCTTGCGTTCAGTAATCGATATGGTGGCGACATATTTCGAATTTGCGAACGTGTCGCATCGGTTGTGAGGTTGGACTAGATTTTTACGAGCGAGCGGAGCGAGCGAGCAACGATTACAATTTCCAAGCTATACATATACCTTATATTGCCTTGCATATATTTCGTGATATTACCTAATTTTGTCAGCCATTTCTGACATCACATTGCACTTTACTATGTGGAAATAGTACTATTTATGTGAAACTATTCATAAACTGTAAACATTTGTCAGTAGGCAATTCGATAAAGACTTCCGGCTCCTCGGGCTGGTGCGAATATTTCAATGACCGTATGTGCCAAACCGTTGGTTTGTGACACACCTTTACACGTCTCTCGCTCGCTACGCTCGCTCGAAAGCTATAGCTTAACCTAAAACAAGCCATCTTGCGTTCATTATTCGATATGGTGCCGACATACATCGAATTTGCGAACGTGTCGGATCGGTTGTGAGGTTGGAATAGATTTTTACGAGCGAGCGGAGCGAGCGAATAACGGTCATCATTTCCAAGCTATACATATACCTTATATTGCATTGCATTTGTTTCGTGTTATTACCTAATTTGGTCAGCCATTTCTGACATCACATTGCACTTTACTATGTGGAAATAGTACTCTTTATGTGAAACTATTCATAAACTGTAAACATTTGTCATTAGGCAGTTCGATAATGACTTCCGGCTCCTCGGGCTGGTGCGAATATTTCAATGTCCGTATGTGCCAAACCGTTGGTTAGTGACACACCTTTTACGCGTCTCTCGCTCGCTGCGCTCGCTCGAAAGCTATAGCCTAACTTAAAAACATACATCTTGCGTTCAGTAATCGATATGGTGGTGACATATTTCGAATTTGCGAACGTGTCGCATCGGTTTGTGAGGTTGGACTAGATTTTTACGAGCGAGCGGAGCGAGCGAGCAACGATTACAATTTCCAAGCTATACATATACCTTATATTGCCTTGCATATATTTCGTGATATTACCTAATTTTGTCAGCCATTTCGGACATCACATTGCACTTTACTATGTGGAAATAGTACTATTTATTGTGAAACTATTCATAAACTGTAAACATTTGTCAGTAGGCAATTCGATAAAGACTTCCGGCTCCTCGGCTGGTGCGAATATTTCAATGCCGTATGTGCCAAACCGTTGGTTTGTGACACACCTTTACACGTCTCTCGCTCGCTACGCTCGCTCGAAAGCTATAGCTTAACCTAAAACCAAGCCATCTTGCGTTCATTATTCGATATGGTGGCGACATACATCGAATTTGCGAACGTGTCGCATCGGTTGTGAGGTTGGACTAGATTTTTACGAGCGAGCGGAGCGAGCGAGCAACGGTGACAATTTCCAAGCTATACATATACCTTATATTGCATTGCATTTGTTTCGTGTTATTACCTAATTTTGTCAGCCATTTCGGACATCACATTGCACTGTAGTATGTGGAAATAGTACTATTTATGTGAAACTATTCATAAACTGTAAACATTTGTCAGTAGGCAATTCGATAAAGACTTCCGGCTCCTCGGGCTGGTGCGAATATTTCAATGTCCGTATGTGCCAAACCGTTGGTTTGTGACACACCTTTACACGTCTCTCGCTCGCTACGCTCGCTCGAAAGCTATAGCTTAACCTAAAACCAAGCCATCTTGCGTTCATTATTCGATATGGTGCCGACATACATCAAATGTGCGAACGTGTCGGATCGGTTGTGAGGTTGGAATAGATTTTTACGAGCGAGCGGAGCGAGCGAATAACGGTCATCATTTCCAAGCTATACATATACCTTATATTGCATTGCATTTGTTTCGTGTTATTACCTAATTTGGTCAGCCATTTCTGACATCACATTGCACTTTACTATGTGGAAATAGTACTATTTATGTGAAACTATTCATAAACTGTAAACATTTGTCATTAGGCAATTCGATAAAGACTTCCGGCTCCTCGGGCTGGTGCGAATATTTCAATGTCCGTATGTGCCAAACCGTTGGTTTGTGACACACCTTTACGCGTCTCTCGCTCGCTGCGCTCGCTCGAAAGCTATAGCCTAACCTAAAACCATACATCTTGCGTTCAGTTATCGATATGGTGGCGACATATTTCGAATTTGCGAACGTGTCGCATCGGTTGTGAGGTTGGACTAGATTTTTACGAGCGAGCGGAGCGAGCGAGCTACGGTGACAATTTCCAAGCTATACATATACCTTATATTGCATTGCATTTGTTTCGTGTTATTACCTAATTTTGTCAGCCATTTCGGACATCACATTGCTCTGTAGTATGTGGAAATAGTACTATTTATGTGAAACAATTCATAAACTGTAAACATTTGTCAGTAGGCAATTCGATAATGACTTCCGGCTCCTCGGGCTGGTGCGAATATTTCAATGTGCGTATGTGCCAAACCGTTGGTTAGTGACACACCTTTACGCGTCTCTCGCTCGCTGCGCTCGCTCGAAACCTATAGCCTAACCTAAAAACATACAACTTGCGTTCAGTAATCGATATGGTGGTGACATATTTCGAATTTGCGAACGTGTCGCATCGGTTGTGAGGTTGAACTAGATTTTTACGAGCGAGCGGAGCGAGCGAGCAACGTTTACAATTTCCAAGCTATACATATACCTTATATTGCCTTGCATATATTTCGTGATATTACCTAATTTTGTCAGCCATTTCTGACATCAAATTGCACTTTACTATGTGGAAATAGTACTATTTATGTGAAACTATTCATAAACTGTAAACATTTGTCAGTAGGCAATTCGATAAAGACTTTCGGCTCCTCGGGCTGGTGCGAATATTACAATACCCGTATGTGCCAAACTGTTGGTTTGTGACACACCTTTACGCGTCACTCGCTCGCTGCGCTCGCTCGAAAGCTATAGCCTAACCTAAAACCATACATCTTGCGTTCAGTAATCGATATGGTGGCGACATATTTCGAATTTGCGAACGTGTCGCATCGGTTGTGAGGTTGGACTAGATTTTTACGAGCGAGCGGAGCGAGCGAGCTACGGTGACAATTTCCAAGCTATACATATACCTTATATTGCATTGCATTTGTTTCGTGTTATTACCTAATTTTGTCAGCCATTTCTGACATCACATTGCACTTTACTATGTGGAAATAGTACTATTTATGTGAAACTATTCATAAACTGTAAACATTTGTCAGTAGGCAATTCGATAAAGACTTCCGGCTCCTCGGGCTGGTGCGAATATTTCAATGTCCGTATGTGCCAAACCGTTGGTTTGTGACACACCTTTACGCGTCTCTCGCTCGCTGCGCTCGCTCGAAAGCTATAGCCTAACCTAAAACCATACATCTTGCGTTCAGTAATCGATATGGTGGCGACATATTTCGAATTTGCGAACGTGTCGCATCGGTTGTGAGGTTGGACTAGATTTTTACGAGCGAGCGGAGCGAGCGAGCAACGGTGACAATTTCCAAGCTATACATATACCTTATATTGCATTGCATTTGTTTCGTGTTATTACCTAATTTTGTCAGCCATTTCGGACATCACATTGCACTGTAGTATGTGGAAATAGTACTATTTATGTGAAGCTATTCATAAACTGTAAACATTTGTCAGTAGGCCATAGGATAACGACTTCCGGCTCCTCGGGATGGTGCGAATATTTCAATGTCCGTATGTGCCAAACCGTTGGTTTGTGACACACCTTTACGCGTCACTCGCTCGCTGCGCTCGCTCGAAAGCTATAGCCTAACCTAAAACCATACATCTTGCGTTCAGTAATCGATATGGTGGCGACATATTTCGAATTCGCGAACGTGTCGCATCGGTTGTGAGGTTGGACTAGATTTTTACGAGCGAGCGGAGCGAGCGAGCTACGGTGACAATTTCCAAGCTATACATATACCTTATATTGCATTGCATTTGTTTCGTGTTATTACCTAATTTTGTCAGCCATTTCTGACATCACATTGCACTTTACTATGTGGAAATAGTACTATTTATGTGAAACTATTCATAAACTGTAAACATTTGTCAGTAGGCAATTCGATAAAGACTTCCGGCTCCTCGGGCTGGTGCGAATATTTCAATGACCGTATGTGCCAAACCGTTGGTTTGTGACACACCTTTACACGTCTCTCGCTCGCTACGCTCGCTCGAAAGCTATAGCTTAACCTAAAACCAAGCCATCTTGCGTTCATTATTCGATATGGTGCCGACATACATCGAATTTGCGAACGTGTCGGATCGGTTGTGAGGTTGGAATAGATTTTTACGAGCGAGCGGAGCGAGCGAATAACGGTCATCATTTCCAAGCTATACATATACCTTATATTGCATTGCATTTGTTTCGTGTTATTACCTAATTTGGTCAGCCATTTCTGACATCACATTGCACTTTACTATGTGGAAATAGTACTATTTATGTGAAACTATTCATAAACTGTAAACATTTGTCATTAGGCAATTCGATAAAGACTTCCGGCTCCTCGGGCTGGTGCGAATATTTCAATGTCCGTATGTGCCAAACCGTTGGTTTGTGACACACCTTTACGCGTCTCTCGCTCGCTGCGCTCGCTCGAAAGCTATAGCCTAACCTAAAACCATACATCTTGCGTTCAGTTATCGATATGGTGGCGACATATTTCGAATTTGCGAACGTGTCGCATCGATTGTGAGGTTGGACTAGATTTTTACGAGCGAGCGGAGCGAGCGAGCTACGGTGACAATTTCCAAGCTATACATATACCTTATATTGCATTGCATTTGTTTCGTGTTATTACCTAATTTTGTCAGCCATTTCGGACATCACATTGCACTGTAGTATGTGGAAATGGTACTATTTATGTGAAACTATTCATAAACTGTAAACATTTGTCAGTAGGCAATTCGATAAAGACTTCCGGCTCCTCGGGCTGGTGCGAATATTTCAATGTCCGTATGTGCCAAACCGTTGGTTTGTGACACACCTTTACACGTCTCTCGCTCGCTACGCTCGCTCGAAAGCTATAGCTTAACCTAAAACCAAGCCATCTTGCGTTCATTATTCGATATGGTGCCGACATACATCGAATTTGCGAACGTGTCGGATCGGTTGTGAGGTTGGACTAGATTTTTACGAGCGAGCGGAGCGAGCGAGCTACGGTGACAATTTCCAAGCTATACATATACCTTATATTGCATTGCATTTGTTTCGTGTTATTACCTAATTTTGTCAGCCATTTCGGACATCACATTGCACTGTAGTATGTGGAAATAGTACTATTTATGTGAAACTATTCATAAACTGTAAACATTTGTCAGTAGGCAATTCGATAAATACCTTCGGCTCCTCGGGCTGGTGCGAATATTTCAATACCCGTATGTGCCAAACTGTTGGTTTGTGACACACCTTTACGCGTCACTCGCTCGCTGCGCTCGCTCGAAAGCTATAGCCTAACCTAAAACCATACATCTTGCGTTCAGTAATCGATATGGTGGCGACATATTTCGAATTTGCGAACGTGTCGCATCGGTTGTGAGGTTGGACTAGATTTTTACGAGCGAGCGGAGCGAGCGAGCTACGGTGACAATTTCCAAGCTATACATATACCTTATATTGCATTGCATTTGTTTCGTGTTATTACCTAATTTTGTCAGCCATTTCGGACATCACATTGCACTTTACTATGTGGAAATAGTACTATTTATGTGAAACTATTCATAAACTGTAAACATTTGTCAGTAGGCAATTCGATAAAGACTTCCGGCTCCTCGGGCTGGTGCGAATATTTCAATGACCGTATGTGCCAAACCGTTGGTTTGTGACACACCTTTACACGTCTCTTGCTCGCTACGCTCGCTCGAAAGCTATAGCTTAACCTAAAACCAAGCCATCTTGCGTTCATTATTCGATATGGTGCCGACATACATCGAATTTGCGAACGTGTCGGATCGGTTGTGAGGTTGGAATAGATTTTTACGAGCGAGCGGAGCGAGCGAATAACGGTCATCATTTCCAAGCTATACATATACCTTATATTGCATTGCATTTGTTTCGTGTTATTACCTAATTTGGTCAGCCATTTCTGACATCACATTGCACTTTACTATGTGGAAATAGTACTATTTATGTGAAACTATTCATAAACTGTAAACATTTGTCATTAGGCAATTCGATAAAGACTTCCGGCTCCTCGGGCTGGTGCGAATATTTCAATGTCCGTATGTGCCAAACCGTTGGTTTGTGACACACCTTTACGCGTCTCTCGCTCGCTGCGCTCGCTCGAAAGCTATAGCCTAACCTAAAACCATACATCTTGCGTTCAGTTATCGATATGGTGGCGACATATTTCGAATTTGCGAACGTGTCGCATCGATTGTGAGGTTGGACTAGATTTTTACGAGCGAGCGGAGCGAGCGAGCAACGATTACAATTTCCAAGCTATACATATACCTTATATTGCCTTGCATATATTTCGTGATATTACCTAATATTGTCAGCCATTTCTGACATCACATTGCACTGTAGTATGTGGAAATAGTACTATTTATGTGAAACTATTCATAAACTGTAAACATTTGTCAGTAGGCAATTCGATAAAGACTTCCGGCTCCTCGGGCTGGTGCGAATATTTCAATGTCCGTATGTGCCAAACCGTTGGTTTGTGACACACCTTTACGCGTCTCTCGCTCGATGCGCTCGCTCGAAAGCTATAGCCTAACCTAAAACCATACATCTTGCGTTCAGTAATCGATATGGTGGTGACATATTTCGAATTTGCGAACGTGTCGCATCGGTTGTGAGGTTGGACTAGATTTTTACGAGCGAGCGGAGCGAGCGAGCAACGATTACAATTTCCAAGCTATACATATACCTTATATTGCCTTGCATATATTTCGTGATATTACCTAATTTTGTCAGCCATTTCTGACATCACATTGCACTTTACTATGTGGAAATAGTACTATTTATGTGAAACTATTCATAAACTGTAAACATTTGTCAGTAGGCAATTCGATAAAGACTTCCGGCTCCTCGGGCTGGTGCGAATATTTCAATGTCCGTATGTGCCAAACCGTTGGTTTGTGACACACCTTTACACGTCTCTCGCTCGCTACGCTCGCTCGAAAGCTATAGCTTAACCTAAAACCAAGCCATCTTGCGTTCATTATTCGATATGGTGCCGACATACATCGAATTTGCGAACGTGTCGGATCGGTTGTGAGGTTGGAATAGATTTTTACGAGCGAGCGGAGCGAACGAATAACGGTCATCATTTCCAAGCTATACATATACCTTATATTGCATTGCATTTGTTTCGTGTTATTACCTAATTTGGTCAGCCATTTCTGACATCACATTGCACTTCACTATGTGGAAATAGTACTATTTATGTGAAACTATTCATAAACTGTAAACATTTGTCAGTAGGCAATTCGATAAAGACTTCCGGCTCCTCGGGCTGGTGCGAATATTTCAATGTCCGTATGTGCCAAACCGTTGGTTTGTGACACACCTTTACGCGTCTCTCGCTCGATGCGCTCGCTCGAAAGCTATAGCCTAACCTAAAACCATACATCTTGCGTTCAGTAATCGATATGGTGGTGACATATTTCGAATTTGCGAACGTGTCGCATCGGTTGTGAGGTTGGACTAGATTTTTACGAGCGAGCGGAGCGAGCGAGCAACGGTGACAATTTCCAAGCTATACATATACCTTATATTGCATTGCATTTGTTTCGTGTTATTACCTAATTTTGTCAGCCATTTCGGACATCACATTGCACTGTAGTATGTGGAAATAGTACTATTTATGTGAAACTATTCATAAACTGTAAACATTTGTCAGTAGGCAATTCGATAATGACTTCCGGCTCCTCGGGCTGGTGCGAATATTTCAATGTCCGTATGTGCCAAACCGTTTGTTAGTGACACACCTTTACGCGTCTCTCGCTCGCTGCGCTCGCTCGAAAGCTATAGCCTAACCTAAAAACATACATCTTGCGTTCAGTAATCGATATGGTGGTGACATATTTCGAATTTGCGAACGTGTCGCATCGGTTGTGAGGTTGGACTAGATTTTTACGAGCGAGCGGAGCGAGCGAGCAACGATTACAATTTCCAAGCTATACATATACCTTATATTGCCTTGCATATATTTCGTGATATTACCTAATTTTGTCAGCCATTTCTGACATCAAATTGCACTTTACTATGTGGAAATAGTACTATTTATGTGAAACTATTCATAAACTGTAAACATTTGTCAGTAGGCAATTCGATAAAGACTTTCGGCTCCTCGGGCTGGTGCGAATATTTCAATATCCGTATGTGCCAAACTGTTGGTTTGTGACACACCTTTACGCGTCACTCGCTCGCTGCGCTCGCTCGAAAGCTATAGCCTAACCTAAAACCATACATCTTGCGTTCAGTAATCGATATGGTGGCGACATATTTCGAATTTGCGAACGTGTGGCATCGGTTGTGAGGTTGGACCAGATTTTTACGAGCGAGCGGAGCGAGCGAGCCACGGTGACAATTTCCAAGCTATACATATACCTTATATTGCATTGCATTTGTTTCGTGTTATTACCTAATTTTGTCAGCCATTTCGGACATCACATTGCACTGTAGTATGTGGAAATAGTACTATTTATGTGAAACTATTCATAAACTGTAAACATTTGTCAGTAGGCAATTCGATAAAGACTTCCGGCTCCTCGGGCTGGTGCGAATATTTCAATGTCCGTATGTGCCAAGCCGTTGGTTTGTGACACACCTTTACACGTCTCTCGCTCGCTGCGCTCGCTCGAAAGCTATAGCCTAACCTAAAACCATACATCTTGCGTTCAGTAATCGATATGGTGGCGACATATTTCGAATTTGCGAACGTGTCGCATCGGTTGTGAGGTTGGACTAGATTTTTACGAGCGAGCGGAGCGAGCGAGCTACGGTGACAATTTCCAAGCTATACATATACCTTATATTGCATTGCATTTGTTTCGTGTTATTACCTAATTTGGTCAGCCATTTCTGACATCACATTGCACTTTACTATGTGGAAATAGTACTATTTATGTGAAACTATTCATAAACTGTAAACATTTGTCATTAGGCAATTCGATAAAGACTTCCGGCTCCTCGGGCTGGTGCGAATATTTCAATGTCCGTATGTGCCAAACCGTTGGTTTGTGACACACCTTTACGCGTCTCTCGCTCGCTGCGCTCGCTCGAAAGCTATAGCCTAACCTAAAACCATACATCTTGCGTTCAGTTATCGATATGGTGGCGACATATTTCGAATTTGCGAACGTGTCGCATCGGTTGTGAGGTTGGACTAGATTTTTACGAGCGAGCGGAGCGAGCGAGCTACGGTGACAATTTCCAAGCTATACATATACCTTATATTGCATTGCATTTGTTTCGTGTTATTACCTAATTTTGTCAGCCATTTCGGACATCACATTGCACTGTAGTATGTGGAAATAGTACTATTTATGTGAAACTATTCATAAACTGTAAACATTTGTCAGTAGGCAATTCGATAAAGACTTCCGGCTCCTCGGGCTGGTGCGAATATTTCAATGTCCGTATGTGCCAAACCGTTGGTTTGTGACACACCTTTACGCGTCTCTCGCTCGCTGCGCTCGCTCGAAAGCTATAGCCTAACCTAAAACCATACATCTTGCGTTCAGTCATCGATATGGTGGTGACATATTTCGAATTTGCGAACGTGTCGCATCGGTTGTGAGGTTGGACTAGATTTTTACGAGCGAGCGGAGCGAGCGAGCAACGATTACAATTTCCAAGCTAGACATATACCTTATATTGCCTTGCATATATTTCGTGATATTACCTAATTTTGTCAGCCATTTCTGACATCACATTGCACTTTACTATGTGGAAATAGTACTATTTATGTGAAACTATTCATAAACTGTAAACATTTGTCAGTAGGCAATTCGATAAAGACTTCCGGCTCCTCGGGCTGGTGCGAATATTTCAATGTCCGTATGTGCCAATCCGTTGGTTTGTGACACACCTTTACGCGTCTCTCGCTCGCTGCGCTCGCTCGAAAGCTATAGCCTAACCTAAAACCATACATCTTGCGTTCAGTAATCGATATGGTGGCGACATATTTCGAATTTGCGAACGTGTCGCATCGGTTGTGAGGTTGGACTAGATTTTTACGAGCGAGCGGAGCGAGCGAGCAACGATTACAATTTCCAAGCTATACATATACCTTATATTGCCTTGCATATATTTCGTGATATTACCTAATTTTGTCAGCCATTTCTGACATCACATTGCACTTTACTATGTGGAAATAGTACTATTTATGTGAAACTATTCATAAACTGTAAACATTTGTCAGTAGGCAATTCGATAAAGACTTCCGGCTCCTCGGGCTGGTGCGAATATTTCAATGTCCGTATGTGCCAAACCGTTGGTTTGTGACACACCTTTACACGTCTCTCGCTCGCTACGCTCGCTCGAAAGCTATAGCTTAACCTAAAACCAAGCCATCTTGCGTTCATTATTCGATATGGTGCCGACATACATCAAATTTGCGAACGTGTCGGATCGGTTGTGAGGTTGGAATAGATTTTTACGAGCGAGCGGAGCGAGCGAATAACGGTCATCATTTCCAAGCTATACATATACCTTATATTGCATTGCATTTGTTTCGTGTTATTACCTAATTTGGTCAGCCATTTCTGACATCACATTGCACTTTACTATGTGGAAATAGTACTATTTATGTGAAACTATTCATAAACTGTAAACATTTGTCATTAGGCAATTCGATAAAGACTTCCGGCTCCTCGGGCTGGTGCGAATATTTCAATGTCCGTATGTGCCAAACCGTTGGTTTGTGACACACCTTTACGCGTCTCTCGCTCGCTGCGCTCGCTCGAAAGCTATAGCCTAACCTAAAACCATACATCTTGCGTTCAGTTATCGATATGGTGGCGACATATTTCGAATTTGCGAACGTGTCGCATCGGTTGTGAGGTTGGACTAGATTTTTACGAGCGAGCGGAGCGAGCGAGCTACGGTGACAATTTCCAAGCTATACATATACCTTATATTGCATTGCATTTGTTTCGTGTTATTACCTAATTTTGTCAGCCATTTCGGACATCACATTGCTCTGTAGTATGTGGAAATAGTACTATTTATGTGAAACAATTCATAAACTGTAAACATTTGTCAGTAGGCAATTCGATAATGACTTCCGGCTCCTCGGGCTGGTGCGAATATTTCAATGTGCGTATGTGCCAAACCGTTGGTTAGTGACACACCTTTACGCGTCTCTCGCTCGCTGCGCTCGCTCGAAACCTATAGCCTAACCTAAAAACATACAACTTGCGTTCAGTAATCGATATGGTGGAGACATATTTCGAATTTGCGAACGTGTCGCATCGGTTGTGAGGTTGAACTAGATTTTTACGAGCGAGCGGAGCGAGCGAGCAACGATTACAATTTCCAAGCTATACATATACCTTATATTGCATTGCATTTGTTTCGTGTTATTACCTAATTTGGTCAGCCATTTCTGACATCACATTGCACTTCACTATGTGGAAATAGTACTATTTATGTGAAACTATTCATAAACTGTAAACATTTGTCAGTAGGCAATTCGATAAAGACTTCCGGCTCCTCGGGCTGGTGCGAATATTTCAATGTCCGTATGTGCCAAACCGTTGGTTTGTGACACACCTTTACGCGTCTCTCGCTCGATGCGCTCGCTCGAAAGCTATAGCCTAACCTAAAACCATACATCTTGCGTTCAGTAATCGATATGGTGGTGACATATTTCGAATTTGCGAACGTGTCGCATCGGTTGTGAGGTTGGACTAGATTTTTACGAGCGAGCGGAGCGAGCGAGCAACGGTGACAATTTCCAAGCTATACATATACCTTATATTGCATTGCATTTGTTTCGTGTTATTACCTAATTTTGTCAGCCATTTCGGACATCACATTGCACTGTAGTATGTGGAAATAGTACTATTTATGTGAAACTATTCATAAACTGTAAACATTTGTCAGTAGGCAATTCGATAATGACTTCCGGCTCCTCGGGCTGGTGCGAATATTTCAATGTCCGTATGTGCCAAACCGTTTGTTAGTGACACACCTTTACGCGTCTCTCGCTCGCTGCGCTCGCTCGAAAGCTATAGCCTAACCTAAAAACATACATCTTGCGTTCAGTAATCGATATGGTGGTGACATATTTCGAATTTGCGAACGTGTCGCATCGGTTGTGAGGTTGGACTAGATTTTTACGAGCGAGCGGAGCGAGCGAGCAACGATTACAATTTCCAAGCTATACATATACCTTATATTGCCTTGCATATATTTCGTGATATTACCTAATTTTGTCAGCCATTTCTGACATCAAATTGCACTTTACTATGTGGAAATAGTACTATTTATGTGAAACTATTCATAAACTGTAAACATTTGTCAGTAGGCAATTCGATAAAGACTTTCGGCTCCTCGGGCTGGTGCGAATATTTCAATATCCGTATGTGCCAAACTGTTGGTTTGTGACACACCTTTACGCGTCACTCGCTCGCTGCGCTCGCTCGAAAGCTATAGCCTAACCTAAAACCATACATCTTGCGTTCAGTAATCGATATGGTGGCGACATATTTCGAATTTGCGAACGTGTGGCATCGGTTGTGAGGTTGGACTAGATTTTTACGAGCGAGCGGAGCGAGCGAGCCACGGTGACAATTTCCAAGCTATACATATACCTTATATTGCATTGCATTTGTTTCGTGTTATTACCTAATTTTGTCAGCCATTTCGGACATCACATTGCACTGTAGTATGTGGAAATAGTACTATTTATGTGAAACTATTCATAAACTGTAAACATTTGTCAGTAGGCAATTCGATAAAGACTTCCGGCTCCTCGGGCTGGTGCGAATATTTCAATGTCCGTATGTGCCAAGCCGTTGGTTTGTGACACACCTTTACACGTCTCTCGCTCGCTGCGCTCGCTCGAAAGCTATAGCCTAACCTAAAACCATACATCTTGCGTTCAGTAATCGATATGGTGGCGACATATTTCGAATTTGCGAACGTGTCGCATCGGTTGTGAGGTTGGACTAGATTTTTACGAGCGAGCGGAGCGAGCGAGCTACGGTGACAATTTCCAAGCTATACATATACCTTATATTGCATTGCATTTGTTTCGTGTTATTACCTAATTTGGTCAGCCATTTCTGACATCACATTGCACTTTACTATGTGGAAATAGTACTATTTATGTGAAACTATTCATAAACTGTAAACATTTGTCATTAGGCAATTCGATAAAGACTTCCGGCTCCTCGGGCTGGTGCGAATATTTCAATGTCCGTATGTGCCAAACCGTTGGTTTGTGACACACCTTTACGCGTCTCTCGCTCGCTGCGCTCGCTCGAAAGCTATAGCCTAACCTAAAACCATACATCTTGCGTTCAGTTATCGATATGGTGGCGACATATTTCGAATTTGCGAACGTGTCGCATCGGTTGTGAGGTTGGACTAGATTTTTACGAGCGAGCGGAGCGAGCGAGCTACGGTGACAATTTCCAAGCTATACATATACCTTATATTGCATTGCATTTGTTTCGTGTTATTACCTAATTTTGTCAGCCATTTCGGACATCACATTGCACTGTAGTATGTGGAAATAGTACTATTTATGTGAAACTATTCATAAACTGTAAACATTTGTCAGTAGGCAATTCGATAAAGACTTCCGGCTCCTCGGGCTGGTGCGAATATTTCAATGTCCGTATGTGCCAAACCGTTGGTTTGTGACACACCTTTACGCGTCTCTCGCTCGCTGCGCTCGCTCGAAAGCTATAGCCTAACCTAAAACCATACATCTTGCGTTCAGTAATCGATATGGTGGTGACATATTTCGAATTTGCGAACGTGTCGCATCGGTTGTGAGGTTGGACTAGATTTTTACGAGCGAGCGGAGCGAGCGAGCAACGATTACAATTTCCAAGCTAGACATATACCTTATATTGCCTTGCATATATTTCGTGATATTACCTAATTTTGTCAGCCATTTCTGACATCACATTGCACTTTACTATGTGGAAATAGTACTATTTATGTGAAACTATTCATAAACTGTAAACATTTGTCAGTAGGCAATTCGATAAAGACTTCCGGCTCCTCGGGCTGGTGCGAATATTTCAATGTCCGTATGTGCCAATCCGTTGGTTTGTGACACACCTTTACGCGTCTCTCGCTCGCTGCGCTCGCTCGAAAGCTATAGCCTAACCTAAAACCATACATCTTGCGTTCAGTAATCGATATGGTGGCGACATATTTCGAATTTGCGAACGTGTCGCATCGGTTGTGAGGTTGGACTAGATTTTTACGAGCGAGCGGAGCGAGCGAGCAACGATTACAATTTCCAAGCTATACATATACCTTATATTGCCTTGCATATATTTCGTGATATTACCTAATTTTGTCAGCCATTTCTGACATCACATTGCACTTTACTATGTGGAAATAGTACTATTTATGTGAAACTATTCATAAACTGTAAACATTTGTCAGTAGGCAATTCGATAAAGACTTCCGGCTCCACGGGCTGGTGCGAATATTTCAATGTCCGTATGTGCCAAACCGTTGGTTTGTGACACACCTTTACACGTCTCTCGCTCGCTACGCTCGCTCGAAAGCTATAGCTTAACCTAAAACCAAGCCATCTTGCGTTCATTATTCGATATGGTGCCGACATACATCAAATTTGCGAACGTGTCGGATCGGTTGTGAGGTTGGAATAGATTTTTACGAGCGAGCGGAGCGAGCGAATAACGGTCATCATTTCCAAGCTATACATATACCTTATATTGCATTGCATTTGTTTCGTGTTATTACCTAATTTGGTCAGCCATTTCTGACATCACATTGCACTTTACTATGTGGAAATAGTACTATTTATGTGAAACTATTCATAAACTGTAAACATTTGTCATTAGGCAATTCGATAAAGACTTCCGGCTCCTCGGGCTGGTGCGAATATTTCAATGTCCGTATGTGCCAAACCGTTGGTTTGTGACACACCTTTACGCGTCTCTCGCTCGCTGCGCTCGCTCGAAAGCTATAGCCTAACCTAAAACCATACATCTTGCGTTCAGTTATCGATATGGTGGCGACATATTTCGAATTTGCGAACGTGTCGCATCGGTTGTGAGGTTGGACTAGATTTTTACGAGCGAGCGGAGCGAGCGAGCTACGGTGACAATTTCCAAGCTATACATATACCTTATATTGCATTGCATTTGTTTCGTGTTATTACCTAATTTTGTCAGCCATTTCGGACATCACATTGCTCTGTAGTATGTGGAAATAGTACTATTTATGTGAAACAATTCATAAACTGTAAACATTTGTCAGTAGGCAATTCGATAATGACTTCCGGCTCCTCGGGCTGGTGCGAATATTTCAATGTGCGTATGTGCCAAACCGTTGGTTAGTGACACACCTTTACGCGTCTCTCGCTCGCTGCGCTCGCTCGAAACCTATAGCCTAACCTAAAAACATACAACTTGCGTTCAGTAATCGATATGGTGGAGACATATTTCGAATTTGCGAACGTGTCGCATCGGTTGTGAGGTTGAACTAGATTTTTACGAGCGAGCGGAGCGAGCGAGCAACGATTACAATTTCCAAGCTATACATATACCTTATATTGCCTTGCATATATTTCGTGATATTACCTAATTTTGTCAGCCATTTCTGACATCAAATTGCACTTTACTATGTGGAAATAGTACTATTTATGTGAAACTATTCATAAACTGTAAACATTTGTCAGTAGGCAATTCGATAAAGACTTTCGGCTCCTCGGGCTGGTGCGAATATTTCAATACCCGTATGTGCCAAACTGTTGGTTTGTGACACACCTTTACGCGTCACTCGCTCGCTGCGCTCGCTCGAAAGCTATAGCCTAACCTAAAACCATACATCTTGCGTTCAGTAATCGATATGGTGGCGACATATTTCGAATTTGCGAACGTGTCGCATCGGTTGTGAGGTTGGACTAGATTTTTACGAGCGAGCGGAGCGAGCGAGCTACGGTGACAATTTCCAAGCTATACATGTACCTTATATTGCATTGCATTTGTTTCGTGTTATTACCTAATTTGGTCAGCCATTTCTGACATCACATTGCACTTTACTATGTGGAAATAGTACTATTTATGTGAAACTATTCATAAACTGTAAACATTTGTCATTAGGCAATTCGATAAAGACTTCCGGCTCCTCGGGCTGGTGCGAATATTTCAATGTCCGTATGTGCCAAACCGTTGGTTTGTGACACACCTTTACGCGTCTCTCGCTCGCTGCGCTCGCTCGAAAGCTATAGCCTAACCTAAAACCATACATCTTGCGTTCAGTTATCGATATGGTGGCGACATATTTCGAATTTGCGAACGTGTCGCATCGGTTGTGAGGTTGGACTAGATTTTTACGAGCGAGCGGAGCGAGCGAGCTACGGTGACAATTTCCAAGCTATACATATACCTTATATTGCATTGCATTTGTTTCGTGTTATTACCTAATTTTGTCAGCCATTTCGGACATCACATTGCACTGTAGTATGTGGAAATAGTACTATTTATGTGAAACTATTCATAAACTGTAAACATTTGTCAGTAGGCAATTCGATAAAGACTTCCGGCTCCTCGGGCTGGTGCGAATATTTCAATGTCCGTATGTGCCAAACCGTTGGTTTGTGACACACCTTTACGCGTCTCTCGCTCGCTGCGCTCGCTCGAAAGCTATAGCCTAACCTAAAACCATACATCTTGCGTTCAGTAATCGATATGGTGGTGACATATTTCGAATTTGCGAACGTGTCGCATCGGTTGTGAGGTTGGACTAGATTTTTACGAGCGAGCGGAGCGAGCGAGCAACGATTACAATTTCCAAGCTAGACATATACCTTATATTGCCTTGCATATATTTCGTGATATTACCTAATTTTGTCAGCCATTTCTGACATCACATTGCACTTTACTATGTGGAAATAGTACTATTTATGTGAAACTATTCATAAACTGTAAACATTTGTCAGTAGGCAATTCGATAAAGACTTCCGGCTCCTCGGGCTGGTGCGAATATTTCAATGTCCGTATGTGCCAATCCGTTGGTTTGTGACACACCTTTACGCGTCTCTCGCTCGCTGCGCTCGCTCGAAAGCTATAGCCTAACCTAAAACCATACATCTTGCGTTCAGTAATCGATATGGTGGCGACATATTTCGAATTTGCGAACGTGTCGCATCGGTTGTGAGGTTGGACTAGATTTTTACGAGCGAGCGGAGCGAGCGAGCAACGATTACAATTTCCAAGCTATACATATACCTTATATTGCCTTGCATATATTTCGTGATATTACCTAATTTTGTCAGCCATTTCTGACATCACATTGCACTTTACTATGTGGAAATAGTACTATTTATGTGAAACTATTCATAAACTGTAAACATTTGTCAGTAGGCAATTCGATAAAGACTTCCGGCTCCTCGGGCTGGTGCGAATATTTCAATGTCCGTATGTGCCAAACCGTTGGTTTGTAACACACCTTTACGCGTCTCTCGCTCGCTGCGCTCGCTCGAAAGCTATAGCCAAACCTAAAACCATACATCTTGCGTTCAGTAATCGATATGGTGGTGACATATTTCGAATTTGCGAACGTGTCGCATCGGTTGTGAGGTTGGACTAGATTTGTACGAGCGAGCGGAGCGAGCGAGCAACGATTACAATTTCCAAGCTATACATATACCTTATATTGCCTTGCATATATTTCGTGATATTACCTAATTTTGTCAGCCATTTCTGACATCACATTGCACTTTACTATGTGGAAATAGTACTATTTATGTGAAACTATTCATAAACTGTAAACATTTGTCAGTAGGCAATTCGATAAAGACTTCCGGCTCCTCGGGCTGGTGCGAATATTTCAATGTCCGTATGTGCCAAACCGTTGGTTTGTGACACACCTTTACACGTCTCTCGCTCGCTACGCTCGCTCGAAAGCTATAGCTTAACCTAAAACCAAGCCATCTTGCGTTCATTATTCGATATGGTGCCGACATACATCGAATTTGCGAACGTGTCGGATCGGTTGTGAGGTTGGAATAGATTTTTACGAGCGAGCGGAGCGAGCGAATAACGGTCATCATTTCCAAGCTATACATATACCTTATATTGCATTGCATATGTTTCGTGTTATTACCTAATTTTGTCAGCCATTTCTGACATCACATTGCACTTTACTATGCGGAAATAGTACTATTTATGTGAAACTATTCATAAACTGTAAACATTTGTCAGTAGGCAATTCGATAAAGACTTCCGGCTCCTCGGGCTGGTGCGAATATTTCAATGTCCGTATGTGCCAAACCGTTGGTTTGTGACACACCTTTACGCGTCTCTCGCTCGCTGCGCTCGCTCGAAAGCTATAGCCTAACCTAAAACCATACATCTTGCGTTCAGTAATCGATATGGTGGTGACATATTTCGAATTTGCGAACGTGTCGCATCGGTTGTGAGGTTGGACTAGATTTTTACGAGCGAGCGGAGCGAGCGAGCAACGATTACAATTTCCAAGCTATACATATACCTTATATTGCCTTGCATATATTTCGTGATATTACCTAATTTTGTCAGCCATTTCTGACATCACATTGCACTTTACTATGCGGAAATAGTACTATTTATGTGAAACTATTCATAAACTGTACACATTTGTCAGTAGGCAATTCGATAAAGACTTCCGGCTCCTCGGGCTGGTGCGAATATTTCAATGCCCGTATGTGCCAAACCGTTGGTTTGTGACACACCTTTACACGTCTCTCGCTCGCTACGCTCGCTCGAAAGCTATAGCTTAACCTAAAACCAAGCC
Organism: Bombus affinis; assembly: GCF_024516045.1. NCBI lineage: Eukaryota > Metazoa > Arthropoda > Insecta > Hymenoptera > Apidae > Bombus > Bombus affinis. Next base: position 181,126 of record NW_026108854.1, on the reverse strand, counting down.
ATCTTGCGTTCATTATTCGATATGGTGGCGACATACATCGAATTTGCGAACGTGTCGCATCGGTTGTGAGGTTGGACTAGATTTTTACGAGCGAGCGGAGCGAGCGAGCAACGGTGACAGTTTCCAAGCTATACATATACCTTATATTGCATTGCATTTGTTTCGTGTTATTACCTAATTTTGTCAGCCATTTCTGACATCACATTGCACTTTACTATGCGGAAATAGTACTATTTATGTGAAACTATTCATAAACTGTACACATTTGTCAGTAGGCAATTCGATAAAGACTTCCGGCTCCTCGGGCTGGTGCGAATATTTCAATGTCCGTATGTGCCAAACCGTTGGTTTGTGACACACATTTACACGTCTCTCGCTCGCTACGCTCGCTCGAAAGCTATAGCTTAACCTAAAACCAAGCCATCTTGCGTTCATTATTCGATATGGTGGCGACATACATCGAATTTGCGAACGTGTCGCATCGGTTGTGAGGTTGGACTAGATTTTTACGAGCGAGCGGAGCGAGCGAGCAACGGTGACAATTTCCAAGCTATACATATACCTTATATTGCATTGCATTTGTTTCGTGATATTACCTAATTTTGTCAGCCATTTCGGACATCACATTGCACTGTAGTATGTGGAAATAGTACTATTTATATGAAACTATTCATAAACTGTAAACATTTGTCAGTAGGCAATTCGATAAAGACTTCCGGCTCCTCGGGCTGGTGCGAATATTTCAATGTCCGTATGTGCCAAACCGTTGGTTTGTGACACACCTTTACACGTCTCTCGCTCGCTACGCTCGCTCGAAAGCTATAGCCTAACCTAAAACCATACATCTTGCGTTCAGTAATCGATATGGTGGTGACATATTTCGAATTTGCGAACGTGTCGCATCGGTTGTGAGGTTGGACTAGATTTTTACGAGCGAGCGGAGCGAGCGAGCAACGATTACAATTTCCAAGCTATACATATACCTTATATTGCCTTGCATATATTTCGTGATATTACCTAATTTTGTCAGCCATTTCTGACATCACATTGCACTTTACTATGCGGAAATAGTACTATTTATGTGAAACTATTCATAAACTGTACACATTTGTCAGTAGGCAATTCGATAAAGACTTCCGGCTCCTCGGGCTGGTGCGAATATTTCAATGCCCGTATGTGCCAAACCGTTGGTTTGTGACACACCTTTACACGTCTCTCGCTCGCTACGCTCGCTCGAAAGCTATAGCTTAACCTAAAACCAAGCCATCTTGCGTTCATTATTCGATATGGTGGCGACATACATCGAATTTGCGAACGTGTCGCATCGGTTGTGAAGTTGGACTAGATTTTTACGAGCGAGCGGAGCGAGCGAGCAACGGTGACAATTTCCAAGCTATACATATACCTTATATTGCATTGCATTTGTTTCGTGATATTACCTAATTTTGTCAGCCATTTCGGACATCACATTGCACTGTAGTATGTGGAAATAGTACTATTTATATGAAACTATTCATAAACTGTAAACATTTGTCAGTAGGCAATTCGATAAAGACTTCCGGCTCCTCGGGCTGGTGCGAATATTTCAATGTCCGTATGTGCCAAACCGTTGGTTTGTGACACACCTTTACACGTCTCTCGCTCGCTACGCTCGCTCGAAAGCTATAGCTTAACCTAAAACCAAGCCATCTTGCGTTCATTATTCGATATGGTGGCGACATATATCGAATTTTCGAACGTGTCGGATCGGTTGTGAGGTTGGACTAGATTTTTACGAGCGAGCGAAGCGAGCGAATAACGGTCATCATTTCCAAGCTATACATATACCTTATATTGCATTGCATTTGTTTCGTGTTATTACCTAATTTTGTCAGCCATTTCTGACATCACATTGCACTTTACTATGTGGAAATAGTACTATTTATGTGAAACTATTCATAAACTGTAAACATTTGTCAGTAGGCAATTCGATAAAGACTTCCGGCTCCTCGGGCTGGTGCCAATATTTCAATGTCCGTATGTGCCAAACCGTTGGTTTGTGACACACCTTTACGCGTCTCTCGCTCGCTGCGCTCGCTCGAAAGCTATAGCCTAACCTAAAACCATACATCTTGCGTTCAGTAATCGATATGGTGGCGAAATATTTCGAATTTGCGAACGTGTCGCATCGGTTGTGAGGTTGGACTAGATTTTTACGAGCGAGCGGAGCGAGCGAGCTACGGTGACAATTTCCAAGCTATACATATACCTCATATTGCATTGCATTTGTTTCGTGCTATTACCTAATTTTGTCAGCCATTTCGGACATCACATTGCACTGTAGTATGTGGAAATAGTACTATTTATGTGAAACTATTCATAAACTGTAAACATTTGTCAGTAGGCAATTCGATAAAGACTTCCGGCTCCTCGGGCTGGTGCGAATATTTCAATGTCCGTATGTGCCAAACCGTTGGTTTGTGACACACCTTTACGCGTCTCTCGCTCGCTGCGCTCGCTCGAAAGCTATAGCCTAACCTAAAACCATACATCTTGCGTTCAGTAATCGATATGGTGGTGACATATTTCGAATTTGCGAACGTGTCGCATCGGTTGTGAGGTTGGACTAGATTTTTACGAGCGAGCGGAGCGAGCGAGCAACGATTACAATTTCCAAGCTATACATATACCTTATATTGCCTTGCATATATTTCGTGATATTACCTAATATTGTCAGCCATTTCTGACATCACATTGCACTTTACTATGTGGAAATAGTACTATTTATGTGAAACTATTCATAAACTGTAAACATTTGTCAGTAGGCAATTCGATAAAGACTTCCGGCTCCTCGGGCTGGTGCGAATATTTCAATGTCCGTATGTGCCAAGCCGTTGGTTTGTGACACACCTTTACGCGTCTCTCGCTCGATGCGCTCGCTCGAAAGCTATAGCCTAACCTAAAACCATACATCTTGCGTTCAGTAATCGATATGGTGGTGACATATTTCGAATTTGCGAACGTGTCGCATCGGTTGTGAGGTTGGACTAGATTTTTACGAGCGAGCGGAGCGAGCGAGCAACGATTACTATTTCGAAGCTATACATATGCCTTATATTGCCTTGCATATATTTCGTGATATTACCTAATTTTGTCAGCCATTTCTGACATCACATTGCACTTTGCTATGCGGAAATAGTACTATTTATGTGAAACTATTCATAAACTGTACACATTTGTCAGTAGGCAATTCGATAAAGACTTCCGGCTCCTCGGGCTGGTGCGAATATTTCAATGTCCGTATGTGCCAAACCGTTGGTTTGTGACACACCTTTACACGTCTCTCGCTCGCTACGCTCGCTCGAAAGCTATATCCTAACCTAAAACCATACATCTTGCGTTCAGTAATCGATATGGTGGCGACATATTTCGAATTTGCGAACGTGTCGCATCGGTTGTGAGGTTGGACTAGATTTTTACGAGCGAGCGGAGCGAGCGAGCTACGGTGACAATTTCCAAGCTATACATATACCTTATATTGCATTGCATTTGTTTCGTGTTATTACCTAATTTTGTCAGCCATTTCGGACATCACATTGCACTGTAGTATGTGGAAATAGTACTATTTATGTGAAACTATTCATAAACTGTAAACATTTGTCAGTAGGCAATTCGATAAAGACTTCCGGCTCCTCGGGCTGGTGCGAATATTTCAATGTCCGTATGTGCCAAACCGTTGGTTTGTGACACACCTTTACGCGTCTCTCGCTCGCTGCGCTCGCTCGAAAGCTATAGCCTAACCTAAAACCATACATCTTGCGTTCAGTAATCGATATGGTGGTGACATATTTCGAATTTGCGAACGTGTCGCATCGGTTGTGAGGTTGGACTAGATTTTTACGAGCGAGCGGAGCGAGCGAGCAACGATTACAATTTCCAAGCTATACATATACCTTATATTGCCTTGCATATATTTCGTGATATTACCTAATTTTGTCAGCCATTTCTGACATCACATTGCACTTTACTATGTGGAAATAGTACTATTTATGTGAAACTATTCATAAACTGTAAACATTTGTCAGTAGGCAATTCGATAAAGACTTCCGGCTCCTCGGGCTGGTGCGAATATTTCAATGTCCGTATGTGCCAAACCGTTGGTTTGTGACACACCTTTACACGTCTCTCGCTCGCTACGCTCGCTCGAAAGCTATAGCTTAACCTAAAACCAAGCCATCTTGCGTTCATTATTCGATATGGTGCCGACATACATCGAATTTGCGAACGTGTCGGATCGGTTGTGAGGTTGGAATAGATTTTTACGAGCGAGCGGAGCGAACGAATAACGGTCATCATTTCCAAGCTATACATATACCTTATATTGCATTGCATTTGTTTCGTGTTATTACCTAATTTGGTCAGCCATTTCTGACATCACATTGCACTTTACTATGTGGAAATAGTACTATTTATGTGAAACTATTCATAAACTGTAAACATTTGTCAGTAGGCAATTCGATAAAGACTTCCGGCTCCTCGGGCTGGTGCGAATATTTCAATGTCCGTATGTGCCAAACCGTTGGTTTGTGACACACCTTTACGCGTCTCTCGCTCGATGCGCTCGCTCGAAAGCTATAGCCTAACCTAAAACCATACATCTTGCGTTCAGTAATCGATATGGTGGTGACATATTTCGAATTTGCGAACGTGTCGCATCGGTTGTGAGGTTGGACTAGATTTTTACGAGCGAGCGGAGCGAGCGAGCAACGGTGACAATTTCCAAGCTATACATATACCTTATATTGCATTGCATTTGTTTCGTGTTATTACCTAATTTTGTCAGCCATTTCGGACATCACATTGCACTGCAGTATGTGGAAATAGTACTATTTATGTGAAACTATTCATAAACTGTAAACATTTGTCAGTAGGTAATTCGATAAAGACTTCCGGCTCCTCGGGCTGGTGCGAATATTTCAATGTCCGTATGTGCCAAACCGTTGGTTTGTGACACACCTTTACACGTCTCTCGCTCGATACGCTCGCTCGAAAGCTATAGCCTAACCTAAAACCATACATCTTGCGTTCAGTAATCGATATGGTGGCGAAATATTTCGAATTTGCGAACGTGTCGCATCGGCTGTGAGGTTGGACTAGATTTTTACGAGCGAGCGGAGCGAGCGAGCTACGGTGACAATTTCCAAGCTATACATATACCTCATATTGCATTGCATTTGTTTCGTGTTATTACCTAATTTTGTCAGCCATTTCGGACATCACATTGCACTGTAGTATGTGGAAATAGTACTATTTATGTGAAACTATTCATAAACTGTAAACATTTGTCAGTAGGCAATTCGATAAAGACTTCCGGCTCCTCGGGCTGGTGCGAATATTTCAATGTCCGTATGTGCCAAACCGTTGGATTGTGACACACCTTTACGCGTCTCTCGCTCGCTGCGCTCGCTCGAAAGCTATAGCCTAACCTAAAACCATACATCTTGCGTTCAGTAATCGATATGGTGGTGACATATTTCGAATTTGCGAACGTGTCGCATCGGTTGTGAGGTTGGACTAGATTTTTACGAGCGAGCGGAGCGAGCGAGCAACGATTACAATTTCCAAGCTATACATATACCTTATATTGCCTTGCATATATTTCGTGATATTACCTAATATTGTCAGCCATTTCTGACATCACATTGCACTGTAGTATGTGGAAATAGTACTATTTATGTGAAACTATTCATAAACTGTAAACATTTGTCAGTAGGCAATTCGATAAAGACTTCCGGCTCCTCGGGCTGGTGCGAATATTTCAATGTCCGTATGTGCCAAACCGTTGGTTTGTGACACACCTTTACGCGTCTCTCGCTCGCTGCGCTCGCTCGAAAGCTATAGCCTAACCTAAAACCATACATCTTGCGTTCAGTAATCGATATGGTGGTGACATATTTCGAATTTGCGAACGTGTCGCATCGGTTGTGAGGTTGGACTAGATTTTTACGAGCGAGCGGAGCGAGCGAGCAACGATTACAATTTCCAAGCTATACATATACCTTATATTGCCTTGCATATATTTCGTGATATTACCTAATTTTGTCAGCCATTTCTGACATCACATTGCACTTTACTATGTGGAAATAGTACTATTTATGTGAAACTATTCATAAACTGTAAACATTTGTCAGTAGGCAATTCGATAAAGACTTCCGGCTCCTCGGGCTGGTGCCGAATATTTCAATGTCCGTATGTGCCAAACCGTTGGTTTGTGACACACCTTTACGCGTCTCTCGCTCGATGCGCTCGCTCGAAAGCTATAGCCTAACCTAAAACCATACATCTTGCGTTCAGTAATCGATATGGTGGTGACAATATTTCGAATTTGCGAACGTGTCGCATCGGTTGTGAGGTTGGACTAGATTTTTACGAGCGAGCGGAGCGAGCGAGCAACGGTGACAATTTCCAAGCTATACATATACCTTATATTGCATTGCATTTGTTTCGTGTTATTACCTAATTTTGTCAGCCATTTCGGACATCACATTGCACTGCAGTATGTGGAAATAGTACTATTTATGTGAAACTATTCATAAACTGTAAACATTTGTCAGTAGGTAATTCGATAAAGACTTCCGGCTCCTCGGGCTGGTGCGAATATTTCAATGTCCGTATGTGCCAAACCGTTGGTTTGTGACACACCTTTACACGTCTCTCGCTCGATACGCTCGCTCGAAAGCTATAGCTTAACCTAAAACCAAGCCATCTTGCGTTCATTATTCGATATGGGTGGCGACATATATCGAATTTGCGAACGTGTCGGATCGGTTGTGAGGGTTGGACTAGATTTTTACGAGCGAGCGGAGCGAGCGAATAACGGTCATCATTTCCAAGCTATACATATACCTTATATTGCATTGCATTTGTTTCGTGTTATTACCTAATTTTGTCAGCCATTTCTGACATCACATTGCACTGTAGTATGTGGAAATAGTACTATTTATGTGAAACTATTCATAAACTGTAAACATTTGTCAGTAGGCAATTCGATAAAGACTTCCGGCTCCTCGGGCTGGTGCGAATATTTCAATGTCCGTATGTGCCAAACCGTTGGTTTGTGACACACCTTTACCGCGTCTCTCGCTCGCTGCGCTCGCTCGAAAGCTATAGCCTAACCTAAAACCATACATCTTGCGTTCAGTAATCGATATGGTGGGTGACATATTTCGAATTTGCGAACGTGTCGCATCGGTTGTGAGGTTGGACTAGATTTTTACGAGCGAGCGAGCGCGAGCGAGCAACGATTACAATTTCCAAGCTATACATATACCTTATATTGCCTTGCATATATTTCGTGATATTACCTAATTTTGTCAGCCATTTCTGACATCACATTGCACTTTACTATGTGGAAATAGTACTATTTATGTGAAACTATTCATAAACTGTAAACACAGTAGGCAATTCGATAAAGACTTCCGGCTCCTCGGGCTGGTGCGAATATTTCAATGTCCGTATGTGCCAAACCGTTGGTTTGTGACACACCTTTACACGTCTCTCGCTCGCTACGCTCGCTCGAAAGCTATAGCTTAACCTAAAACCAAGCCATCTTGCGTTCATTATTCGATATGGTGCCGACATACATCGAATTTGCGAACGTGTCGGATCGGTTGTGAGGTTGGAATAGATTTTTACGAGCGAGCGGAGCGAACGAATAACGGTCATCATTTCCAAGCTATACATATACCTTATATTGCATTGCATTTGTTTCGTGTTATTACCTAATTTGGTCAGCCATTTCTGACATCACATTGCACTTTACTATGTGGAAATAGTACTATTTATGTGAAACTATTCATAAACTGTAAACATTTGTCAGTAGGCAATTCGATAAAGACTTCCGGCTCCTCGGGCTGGTGCGAATATTTCAATGTCCGTATGTGCCAAACCGTTGGTTTGTGACACACCTTTACGCGTCTCTCGCTCGATGCGCTCGCTCGAAAGCTATAGCCTAACCTAAAACCATACATCTTGCGTTCAGTAATCGATATGGTGGTGACATATTTCGAATTTGCGAACGTGTCGCATCGGTTGTGAGGTTGGACTAGATTTTTACGAGCGAGCGGAGCGAGCGAGCAACGGTGACAATTTCCAAGCTATACATATACCTTATATTGCATTGCATTTGTTTCGTGTTATTACCTAATTTTGTCAGCCATTTCGGACATCACATTGCACTGCAGTATGTGGAAATAGTACTATTTATGTGAAACTATTCATAAACTGTAAACATTTGTCAGTAGGTAATTCGATAAAGACTTCCGGCTCCTCGGGCTGGTGCGAATATTTCAATGTCCGTATGTGCCAAACCGTTGGTTTGTGACACACCTTTACACGTCTCTCGCTCGATACGCTCGCTCGAAAGCTATAGCCTAACCTAAAACCATACATCTTGCGTTCAGTAATCGATATGGTGGCGAAATATTTCGAATTTGCGAACGTGTCGCATCGGCTGTGAGGTTGGACTAGATTTTTACGAGCGAGCGGAGCGAGCGAGCTACGGTGACAATTTCCAAGCTATACATATACCTCATATTGCATTGCATTTGTTTCGTGTTATTACCTAATTTTGTCAGCCATTTCGGACATCACATTGCACTGTAGTATGTGGAAATAGTACTATTTATGTGAAACTATTCATAAACTGTAAACATTTGTCAGTAGGCAATTCGATAAAGACTTCCGGCTCCTCGGGCTGGTGCGAATATTTCAATGTCCGTATGTGCCAAACCGTTGGATTGTGACACACCTTTACGCGTCTCTCGCTCGCTGCGCTCGCTCGAAAGCTATAGCCTAACCTAAAACCATACATCTTGCGTTCAGTAATCGATATGGTGGTGACATATTTCGAATTTGCGAACGTGTCGCATCGGTTGTGAGGTTGGACTAGATTTTTACGAGCGAGCGGAGCGAGCGAGCAACGATTACAATTTCCAAGCTATACATATACCTTATATTGCCTTGCATATATTTCGTGATATTACCTAATATTGTCAGCCATTTCTGACATCACATTGCACTGTAGTATGTGGAAATAGTACTATTTATGTGAAACTATTCATAAACTGTAAACATTTGTCAGTAGGCAATTCGATAAAGACTTCCGGCTCCTCGGGCTGGTGCGAATATTTCAATGTCCGTATGTGCCAAACCGTTGGTTTGTGACACACCTTTACGCGTCTCTCGCTCGCTGCGCTCGCTCGAAAGCTATAGCCTAACCTAAAACCATACATCTTGCGTTCAGTAATCGATATGGTGGTGACATATTTCGAATTTGCGAACGTGTCGCATCGGTTGTGAGGTTGGACTAGATTTTTACGAGCGAGCGGAGCGAGCGAGCAACGATTACAATTTCCAAGCTATACATATACCTTATATTGCCTTGCATATATTTCGTGATATTACCTAATTTTGTCAGCCATTTCTGACATCACATTGCACTTTACTATGTGGAAATAGTACTATTTATGTGAAACTATTCATAAACTGTAAACATTTGTCAGTAGGCAATTCGATAAAGACTTCCGGCTCCTCGGGCTGGTGCGAATATTTCAATGTCCGTATGTGCCAAACCGTTGGTTTGTGACACACCTTTACGCGTCTCTCGCTCGATGCGCTCGCTCGAAAGCTATAGCCTAACCTAAAACCATACATCTTGCGTTCAGTAATCGATATGGTGGTGACATATTTCGAATTTGCGAACGTGTCGCATCGGTTGTGAGGTTGGACTAGATTTTTACGAGCGAGCGGAGCGAGCGAGCAACGGTGACAATTTCCAAGCTATACATATACCTTATATTGCATTGCATTTGTTTCGTGTTATTACCTAATTTTGTCAGCCATTTCGGACATCACATTGCACTGCAGTATGTGGAAATAGTACTATTTATGTGAAACTATTCATAAACTGTAAACATTTGTCAGTAGGTAATTCGATAAAGACTTCCGGCTCCTCGGGCTGGTGCGAATATTTCAATGTCCGTATGTGCCAAACCGTTGGTTTGTGACACACCTTTACACGTCTCTCGCTCGATACGCTCGCTCGAAAGCTATAGCTTAACCTAAAACCAAGCCATCTTGCGTTCATTATTCGATATGGTGGCGACATATATCGAATTTGCGAACGTGTCGGATCGGTTGTGAGGTTGGACTAGATTTTTACGAGCGAGCGGAGCGAGCGAATAACGGTCATCATTTCCAAGCTATACATATACCTTATATTGCATTGCATTTGTTTCGTGTTATTACCTAATTTTGTCAGCCATTTCTGACATCACATTGCACTTTACTATGTGGAAATAGTACTATTTATGTGAAACTATTCATAAACTGTAAACATTTGTCAGTAGGCAATTCGATAAAGACTTCCGGCTCCTCGGGCTGGTGCGAATATTTCAATGTCCGTATGTGCCAAACCGTTGGTTTGTGACACACCTTTACACGTCTCTCGCTCGCTACGCTCGCTCGAGAGCTATAGCTTAACCTAAAACCAAGCCATCTTGCGTTCATTATTCGATATGGTGGCGACATATTTCGAATTTGCGAACGTGTCGCATCGGATGTGAGGTTGGACTTGATTTTTACGAGCCAGCGGAGCGAGCGAGCAACGATCACAATTTCCAAGCTATACATATACCTTATATTGCCTTGCATATAATTCGTGTTATTACCTAATTTTGTCAGCCATTTCTGACATCACATTGCACTTTACTATGTGGAAATAGTACTATTTATGTGAAACTATTCATAAACTGTAAACATTTGTCAGTAGGCAATTCGATAAAGACTTCCGGCTCCTCGGGCTGGTGCGAATATTTCAATGTCCGTATGTGCCAAACCGTTGGTTTGTGACACACCTTTACGCGTCTCTCGCTCGCTGCGCTCGCTCGAAAGCTATGGCCTAACCTAAAAACATACATCTTGCGTTCAGTAATCGATATGGTGGTGACATATTTCGAATTTGCGAACGTGTCGCATCGGTTGTGAGGTTCGACTAGATTTTTACGAGCGAGCGGAGCGAGCGAGCAACGATTACAATTTCCAAGGTATACATATACCTTATATTGCCTTGCATATATTTCGTGATATTACCTAATTTTGTCAGCCATTTCTGACATCACATTGCACTTTACTATGTGGAAATAGTACTATTTATGTGAAACTATTCATAAATTGTAAACATTTGTCAGTAGGCAATTCGATAAAGAACTTCCGGCTCCTCGGGCTGGTGCGAATATTTCAATGTCCGTATTTGCCAAACCGTTGGTTTGTGACACACCTTTACGCGTCTCTCGCTCGCTACGCTCGCTCGAAAGCTATAGCTTAACCTAAAACCAATCCATCTTTCGTTCAGTATTCGATATGGTGGTGACATATTTCGAATTTGCGAACGTGTCGCATCGGTTGTGAGGTTGGACTAGATTTTTACGAGCGAGCGGAGCGAGCGAGCAACGATCACAATTTCCAAGCTATACATATACCTTATATTGCCTCGCATATATTTCGTGTTATTACCTAATTTTGTCAGCCATTTCTGACATCAAATTGCACTTTACTATGTGGGAATAGTACTATTTATGTGAAACTATTCATAAACTGTAAACATTTGTCAGTAGGCAATTCGATAAAGACTTCCGGCTCCTCGGGCTGGTGCGAATATTTCAATATCCGTATTTGCCAAACCGTTGGTTTGTGACACACCTTTACAGGTCTCTCGCTCGCTACGCTCGCTCGAAAGCTATAGCTTAACCTAAAACCAATCCATCTTGCGTTCAGTATTCGATATGGTGGTGACATATTTCGAATTTGCGAACGAGTCGCATCGGTTGTGAGGTTGGACTAGATTTTTACGAGCGAGCGGAGCGAGCGAGCAACGATTACAATTTCCAAGCTATACATATACCTTATATTGCCTTGCATATATTTCGTGATATTACCTAATTTTGTCAGCCATTTCTGACATCACATTGCACTTTACTATGTGGAAATAGTACTATTTATGTGAAACTATTCATAAACTGTAAACATTTGTCAGTAGGCAATTCGATAAAGACTTCCGGCTCCTCGGGCTTGTGCGAATATTTCAATGTCCGTATGTGCCAAAACGTTGGTTTGTGACACACCTTTACACGTCTCTCGCTCGCTGCGCTCGCTCGAAAGCTATAGCTTAACCTAAAACCAAGCCATCTTGCGTTCATTATTCGATATGGTGGCGACATACATCGAATTTGCGAACGTGTCGGATCGGTTGTGAGGTTGGACTAGATTTTTACGAGCGAGCGGAGCGAGCGAATAACGGTCATCATTTCCAAGCTATACATATACCTTATATTGCATTGCATTTGTTTCGTGTTATTACCTAATTTTGTCAGCCATTTCTGACATCACATTGCACTTTACTATGTGGAAATAGTACTATTTATGTGAAACTATTCATAAACTGTAAACATTTGTCAGTAGGCAATTCGATAAAGAACTTCCGGCTCCTCGGGCTGGTGCGAATATTTCAATGTCCGTATTTGCCAAACCGTTGGTTTGTGACACACCTTTACGCGTCTCTCGCTCGCTACGCTCGCTCGAAAGCTATAGCTTAACGTAAAACCAATCCATCTTGCGTTCAGTATTCGATATGGTGGTGACATATTTCGAATTTGCGAACGTGTCGCATCGGTTGTGAGGTTGGACTAGATTTTTACGAGCGAGCGGAGCGAGCGAGCAACGATCACAATTTCCAAGCTATAGATATACCTTATATTGCCTCGCATATATTTCGTGTTATTACCTAATTTTGTCAGCCATTTCTGACATCAAATTGCACTTTACTATGTGGAAATAGTACTATTTATGTGAAACTATTCATAAACTGTAAACATTTGTCAGTAGGCAATTCGATAAAGACTTCCGGCTCCTCGGGCTGGTGCGAATATTTCAATATCCGTATTTGCCAAACCGTTGGTTTGTGACACACCTTTACAGGTCTCTCGCTCGCTACGCTCGCTCGAAAGCTATAGCTTAACCTAAAACCAATCCATCTTGCGTTCAGTATTCGATATGGTGGTGACATATTTCGAATTTGCGAACGAGTCGCATCGGTTGTGAGGTTGGACTAGATTTTTACGAGCGAGCGGAGCGAGCGAGCAACGATTACAATTTCCAAGCTATACATATACCTTATATTGCCTCGCATATATTTCGTGTTATTACCTAATTTTGTCAGCCATTTCTGACATCAAATTGCACTTTACTATGTGGAAATAGTACTATTTATGTGAAACTATTCATAAACTGTAAACATTTGTCAGTAGGCAATTCGATAAAGACTTCCGGCTCCTCGGGCTGGTGCGAATATTTCAATATCCGTATGTGCCAAACCGTTGGTTTGTGACACACCTTTACGCGTCTCTCGCTCGCTGCGCTCGCTCGAAAGCTATAGCCTAACCTAAAACCATACATCTTGCGTTCAGTAATCGATATGGTGGCGACATATTTCGAATTTGCGAACGTGTCGCATCGGTTGTGAGGTTGGACTAGATTTTTACGAGCGAGCGGAGCGAGCGAGCAACGATCACAATTTCCAAGCTATACATATACCTTATATTGCCTTGCATATATTTCGTGTTATTACCTAATTTTGTCAGCCATTTCTGACATCACATTGCACTTTGCTATGTGGAAATAGTACTATTTATGTGAAACTATTCATAAACTGTAAACATTTGTCAGTAGGCAATTCGATAAAGACTTCCGGCTCCTCGGGCTGGTGCGAATATTTCAATGTCCGTATGTGCCAAACCGTTGGTTTGTGACACACCTTTACGCGTCTCTCGCTCGCTGCGCTCGCTCGAAAGCTATAGCCTAACCTAAAACCATACATCTTGCGTTCAGTAATCGATATGGTGGTGACATATTTCGAATTTGCGAACGTGTCGCATCTGTTGTGAGGTTGGACTAGATTTTTACGAGCGAGCGGAGCGAGCGAGCAACGATTACAATTTCCAAGCTATACATATACCTTATATTGCCTTGCATATATTTCGTGATATTACCTAATTTTGTCAGCCATTTCTGACATCACATTGCACTTTGCTATGTGGAAATAGTACTATTTATGTGAAACTATTCATAAACTGTAAACATTTGTCAGTAGGCAATTCGATAAAGACTTCCGGCTCCTCGGGCTGGTGCGAATATTTCAATGTCCGTATGTGCCAAACCGTTGGTTTGTGACACACCTTTACGCGTCTCTCGCTCGCTGCGCTCGCTCGAAAGCTATAGCCTAACCTAAAACCATACATCTTGCGTTCAGTAATCGATATGGTGGTGACATATTTCGAATTTGCGAACGTGTCGCATCTGTTGTGAGGTTGGACTAGATTTTTACGAGCGAGCGGAGCGAGCGAGCAACGATTACAATTTCCAAGCTATACATATACCTTATATTGCCTTGCATATATTTCGTGATATTACCTAATTTTGTCAGCCATTTCTGACATCACATTGCACTTTGCTATGTGGAAATAGTACTATTTATGTGAAACTATTCATAAACTGTAAACATTTGTCAGTAGGCAATTCGATACAGACTTCCGGCTCCTCGGGCTGGTGCGAATATTTCAATGTCCGTATGTGCCAAACCGTTGGTTTGTGACACACCTTTACACGTCTCTCGCTCGCTACGCTCGCTCGAGAGCTATAGCTTAACCTAAAACCAAGCCATCTTGCGTTCATTATTCGATATGGTGGCGACATATTTCGAATTTGCGAACGTGTCGCATCGGATGTGAGGTTGGACTAGATTTTTACGAGCGAGCGGAGCGAGCGAGCAACGTTGACAATTTCCAAGCTATACTTATACCTTATATTGCATTGCATTTGTTTCGTGTTATTACCTAATTTTGTCAGCCATTTCGGACATCACATTGCGCTGTAGTATGTGGAAATAGTACTATTTATGTGAAACTATTCATAAACTGTAAACATTTGTCAGTAGGCAATTCGATAAAGACTTCCGGCTCCTCGGGCTGGTGCGAATATTTCAATGTCCGTATGTGCCAAACCGTTGGTTTGTGACACACCTTTACACGTCTCCCGCTCGCTACGCTCGCTCGAAAGCTATTGCTTAACCTAAAACCAAGCCATCTTGCGTTCAGTAATCGATATGGTGGCGACATATTTCGAATTTGCGAACGTGTCGCATCGGTTGTGAGGTTGGACTAGATTTTTACGAGCGAGCGGAGCGAGCGAGCAACGATCACAATTTCCAAGCTATACATATACCTTATATTGCCTTGCATATATTTCGTGTTATTACCTAATTTTGTCAGCCATTTCTGACATCACATTGCACTTTACTATGTGGAAATAGTACTATTTATGTGAAACTATTCATAAACTGTAAACATTTGTCAGTAGGCAATTCGATAAAGACTTCCGGCTCCTCGGGCTGGTGCGAATATTTCAATGTCCGTATGTGCCAAACCGTTGGTTTGTGACACACCTTTACGCGTCTCTCGCTCGCTGCGCTCGCTCGAAAGCTATAGCCTAACCTAAAACCATACATCTTGCGTTCAGTAATCGATATGGTGGCGACATATTTCGAATTTGCGAACGTGTCGCATCGGTTGTGAGGTTGGACTAGATTTTTGCGAGCGAGCGGAGCGAGCAAGCTACGGTGACAATTTCCAAGCTATACATATACCTTATATTGCATTGCATTTGTTTCGTGTTATTACCTAATTTTGTCAGCCATTTCGGACATCACATTGCACTGTAGTATGTGGAAATAGTACTATTTATGTGAAACTATTCATAAACTGTAAACATTTGTCAGTAGGCAATTCGATAAAGACTTCCGGCTCCTCGGGCTGGTGCGAATATTTCAATGTCCGTATGTGCCAAACCGTTGGTTTGTGACACACCTTTACGCGTCTCTCGCTCGCTGCGCTCGCTCGAAAGCTATAGCCTAACCTAAAAACATACATCTTGCGTTCAGTAATCGATATGGTGGTGACATATTTCGAATTTGCGAACGTGTCGCATCGGTTGTGTGGTTGGACTAGATTTTTACGAGCGAGCGGAGCGAGCGAGCAACGATTACAATTTCCAAGCTATACATATACCTTATATTGCCTTGCATATATTTCGTGATATTACCTAATTTTGTCAGCCATTTCTGACATCAAATTGCACTTTACTATGTGGAAATAGTACTATTTATGTGAAACTATTCATAAACTGTAAACATTTGTCAGTAGGCAATTCGATAAAGACTTCCGGCTCCTCGGGCTGGTGCGAATATTTCAATATCCGTATGTGCCAAACCGTTGGTTTGTGACACACCTTTACGCGTCTCTCGCTCGCTGCGCTCGCTCGAAAGCTATAGCCTAGCCTAAAACCATACATCTTGCGTTCAGTAATCGATATGGTGGTGACATATTTCGAATTTGAGAACGTGTCGCATCGGTTGTGAGGTTGGACTAGATTTTTACGAGCCAGCGGAGCGAGCGAGCAACGATCACAATTTCCAAGCTATACATATACCTTATAATGCCTTGCATATATTTCGTGTTATTACCTAATTTTGTCAGCCATTTCTGACATCACATTGCACTTTACTATGTGGAAATAGTACTATTTATGTGAAACTATTCATAAACTGTAAACATTTGTCAGTAGGCAATTCGATAAAGACTTCCGGCTCCTCGGGCTGGTGCGAATATTTCAATGTCCGTATGTGCCAAACCGTTGGTTTGTGACACACCTTTACACGTCTCTCGCTCGCTACGCTCGCTCGAAAGCTATAGCTTAACCTAAAACCAATCCATCTTGCGTTCAGTATTCGATATGGTGGTGACATATTTCTAATTTGCGAACGTGTCGCATCGGTTGTGATGTTGGACTAGATTTTTACGAGCGAGCGGAGCGAGCGAGCAACGGTGACAATTTCCAAGCTATACATATACCTTATATTGCCTTGCATATATTTCGTGTTATTACCTAATTTTGTCAGCCATTTCTGACATCACATTGCACTTTACTATGTGGAAATAGTACTATTTATGTGAAACTATTCATAAACTGTAAACATTTGTCAGTAGGCAATTCGATAAAGACTTCCGGCTCCTCGGGCTGGTGCGAATATTTCAATGTCCGTATGTGCCAAACCGTTGGTTTGTGACACACCTTTACGCGTCTCTCGCTCGCTGCGCTCGCTCGAAAGCTATAGCCTAACCTAAAACCATACATCTTGCGTTCAGTAATCGATATGGTGGTGACATATTTCGAATTTGCGAACGTGTCGCATCGGTTGTGAGGTTGGACTAGATTTTTACGAGCCAGCGGAGCGAGCGAGCAACGATTACAATTTCCAAGCTATACATATACCTTATATTGCCTTGCATATATTGCGTGATATTACCTAATTTTGTCAGCCATTTCTGACATCACATTGCACTTTACTATGTGGAAATAGTACTATTTATTTGAAACTATTCATAAACTGTAAACATTTGTCAGTAGGCAATTCGATAAAGACTTCCGGCTCCTCGGGCTGGTGCGTATATTTCAATATCCGTATGTGCCAAACCGTTGGTTTGTGACACACCTTTACGCGTCTCTCGCTCGCTGCGCTCGCTCGAAAGCTATAGCCTAACCTAAAACCATACATCTTGCGTTCAGTAATCGATATGGTGGTGACATATTTCGAATTTGCGAACGTGTCGCATCGGTTGTGAGGTTGGACTAGATTTTTACGAGCGAGCGGAGCGAGCGAGCTACTGTGACAATTTCCAAGCTATACATATATCTTATATTGCATTGCATTTGTTTCGTGTTATTACCTAATTTTGTCAGCCATTTCGGACATCACATTGCACTGTAGTATGTGGAAATAGTACTATTTATGTGAAACTATTCATAAACTGTAAACATTTGTCAGTAGGCAATTCGATAAAGACTTCCGGCTCCTCGGACTGGTGCGAATATTTCAATGTCCGTATGTGCCAAACCGTTGGTTTGTGACACACTTTTACGCGTCTCTCGCTCGCTGCGCTCGCTCGAAAGCTATGGCCTAACCTAAAAACATACATCTTGCGTTCAGTAATCGATATGGTGGTGACATATTTCGAATTTGCGAACGTGTCGCATCGGTTGTGAGGTTGGACTAGATTTTTACGAGCGAGCGCAGCGAGCGAGCAACGATTACAATTTCCAAGGTATACGTATACCTTATATTGCCTTGCATATATTTCGTGATATTACCTAATTTTGTCAGCCATTTCTGACATCACATTGCACTTTACTATGTGGAAATAGTACTATTTATGTGAAACTATTCATAAATTGTAAACATTTGTCAGTAGGCAATTCGATAAAGAACTTCCGGCTCCTCGGGCTGGTGCGAATATTTCAATGTCCGTATTTGCCAAACCGTTGGTTTGTGACACACCTTTACGCGTCTCTCGCTCGCTACGCTCGCTCGAAAGCTATAGCTTAACCTAAAACCAATCCATCTTGCGTTCAGTATTCGATATGGTGGTGACATATTTCGAATTTGCGAACGTGTCGCATCGGTTGTGAGGTTGGACTAGATTTTTACGAGCGAGCGGAGCGAGCGAGCAACGATCACAATTTCCAAGCTATACATATACCTTATATTGCCTCGCATATATTTCGTGTTATTACCTAATTTTGTCAGCCATTTCTGACATCAAATTGCACTTTACTATGTGGGAATAGTACTATTTATGTGAAACTATTCATAAACTGTAAACATTTGTCAGTAGGCAATTCGATAAAGACTTCCGGCTCCTCGGGCTGGTGCGAATATTTCAATATCCGTATTTGCCAAACCGTTGGTTTGTGACACACCTTTACAGGTCTCTCGCTCGCTACGCTCGCTCGAAAGCTATAGCTTAACCTAAAACCAATCCATCTTGCGTTCAGTATTCGATATGGTGGTGACATATTTCGAATTTGCGAACGAGTCGCATCGGTTGTGAGGTTGGACTAGATTTTTACGAGCGAGCGGAGCGAGCGACCAACGAATACAATTTCCAAGCTATACATATACCTTATATTGCCTTGCATTTGTTTCGTGTTATTACCTAATTTTGTCAGCCATTTCTGACATCACATTGCACTTTACTATGTGGAAATAGTACTATTTATGTGAATCTATTCATAAACTGTAAACATTTGTCAGTAGGCAATTCGATAAAGACTTCCGGCTCCTCGGGCTGGTGCGAATATTTCAATGTCCCTATGTGCCAAACCGTTGGTATGTGACACACCATTACACGGCTCTCGCTCGCTACGCTCGCTCGAAAGCTATAGCTTAACCTAAAACCAATCCATCTTGCGTTCAGTATTCGATATGGTGGTGACATATTTCGAATTTGCGAACGTGTCGCATCGGTTGTGAGGTTGGACTAGATTTTTACGAGCGAGCGGAGCGAGCGAGCAACGATCACAATTTCCAAGCTATACATATACCTTATATTGCCTCGCATATATTTCGTGTTATTACCTAATTTTGTCAGCCATTTCTGACATCACATTGCACTTTACTATGTGGAAATAGTACTATTTATGTGAAACTATTCATAAACTGTAAACATTTGTCAGTAGGCAATTCGATAAAGACTTCCGGCTCCTCGGGCTTGTGCGAATATTTCAATGTCCGTATGTGCCAAAACGTTGGTTTGTGACACACCTTTACACGTCTCTCGCTCGCTGCGCTCGCTCGAAAGCTATAGCTTAACCTAAAACCAAGCCATCTTGCGTTCATTATTCGATATGGTGGCGACATATTTCGAATTTGCGAACGTGTCGCATCGGTTGTGAGGTTGGGCTAGATTTTCACGAGCGAGCGGAGCGAGCGAGCAACGTTCACAATTTCCAAGCTATACATATACCTTATATTGCCTTGCATATATTTCGTGTTATTACCTAATTTTGTCAGCCATTTCTGACATCACATTGCACTTTACTATGTGGAAATAGTACTATTTATGTGAATCTATTCATAAACTGTAAACATTTGTCAGTAGGCAATTCGATAAAGACTTCCGGCTCCTCGGGCTGGTGCGAATATTTCAATGTCCCTATGTGCCAAACCGTTGGTTTGTGACACACCATTACACGGCTCTCGCTCGCTACGCTCGCTCGAAAGCTATAGCTTAACCTAAAACCAATCCATCTTGCGTTCAGTATTCGATATGGTGGTGACATATTTCGAATTTGCGAACGTGTCGCATCGGTTGTGAGGTTGGACTAGATTTTTACGAGCGAGCGGAGCGAGCGAGCAACGATCACAATTTCCAAGCTTTACATATACCTTATGTAGCGGCACTCGAGCACGGAACTTTCCAACGGCTTCGCGACACAAAGCGCTATACCTTCAAAGCGTAAGGCCGACGTGCCTATTGTGCCATCGATATCCCTATGGTTCTTCCGCCGAATATTCGGAAGAATGCACGCACGGCAACCGCCGCGGTACATCTAATAAACGCATGTGTAGTGGGGATATCGAAGGGCAACTAAGAAAAGATTGGTTTCGAACAAAAGATTCATTCTGCCTCCAACCGCGAAGTGCGAAAGGTTCAGCATCATAGCGAAGCAAACACAAGCCGAGATACGCGATTGTACACTCTCGATGGTTAATCATAAGTGTGAATCGTATAAATTGTTGATCTGTTGATTGTTAATAGAAATAAACTTTTTGTTGAACATCTGAGTATTCCTTCCGCACCTATCAGACTATCAGACACACCACCTCAAACTGGTGACCCCGACGTGATTTTTTTTGTGTTAGAGGTGACAGTGATAGACTAGTCGCGGTGTGAACAGTAGTGTCCGCAAATCACACTATGGAAATGGAGAGCAAACCAACTCCAGCCGGTGCTTTGTTTCGCGTGCCACCATTTATGCCTACGAAGGCCGGGCTCTGGTTCTCGATCCTAGAGAAGTATTTCGACGTAACCGGCATCAGCCACGATAAGGAAAAAGCCGTAACCCTCATGGGATTCCTTGACCCAACATACCTCGTCAAGATCGAGGATACCGTGACCCACCTCCCTGATACCGGCCAGTGCGATAAATTGAAGAGCGAGCTGATCCGCACCCTGACCGAATCCGACAGCGCCAAAGTCGAAAGGTTAGTCGAACGCGAAGAGATGGGCGACAGAAAGCCCTCACAGTTTTACAACGACCTAAAGAAACTAGCCAGCCCGCTCGCGTCCGACGAGTTCATCCTAAACCTGTGGAGGAACCACCTCCCAGACCGTATCAGGGAAGTCCTGGCCGCAGTTGACGATACGAGCATAGAAAAGCTGACCAAGACCGCGGATAGAATCGACGAGGCGTACGTTCGCCACGGCCACCGCGCGCATAGGGTGGGCGCAGTCGCCGAGCCACTGGCATCATACGAAGATAAAACCGACGCACTGGCCGCCGCCGTCACCAGCAGGGTGCTAGACGGAATGAAGGCTATGAGAATCGACGGGCATCGTCGACCACGAAGACGCTCGAATTCTCTCACCCGACCCCGCCGCCGTTCGCGTTCGCGAGATAACCCGCGCCAGGACGGAATGTGCTTCTATCATGCGAGGTTTGGCGATCGCGCCAGGAAATGTAACGCCCCTTGTAAGTGGAAGTCGGGAAACGACACCAGCCGTCCGTAAAAGCGGCGAACGACAACGGCTTGGGATCTCGCCGCATCTTTGTTTTGGACCAGAGAACGAAGACTTCATTCTTAGTTGACACCGGTGCTGATATCAGCGTTTATCCCCGAAGCAGGCTATCCACGGACGTAAAGAAAACAGCGTATGAACTATTCGCTGCCAATGGGACGCGCATCGCAACGTACGGCACTTTAGCGATGGAGCTAAACCTGTCCCTACGCAGAGCATTCAGATGGAACTTTACGGTAGCCGACGTGCAAACCCCCATCATCGGCATGGACTTCCTAAGCCATTACGGGTTGCTCGTGGACGCGCGAAACAAAAGCCTCACCGACACGGCAACTCGAATGTCATCGAGGGGATACACCGACACGACAGACGAAGTGTCCGTTAAGACCATTATCGGCGAATCACCATATCACCAACTCCTGGCAGAATTCCCGGACCTCACCCGCCCACCGATTTTTGGAAAAGAGAAGACTCGACACGGCGTGGTACACCACATCGAAACCACGCCTGGCCCGCCGGTCTACAACAAACCCCGCCGTCTCGCACCTGATCGACTTAAACAGGTAAAGGAGGAATTCGAGCTCATGATCGAGCAGGGTGTGATGCGACCATCGAAAAGCCCGTGGGCATCACCTCTGCACGTAGTGCCGAAAAAGGACGGAAACCTGCGTCCATGCGGCGACTACCGCGCGTTGAACGCTCGCACCGTACCCGACAGGTACTCACCGTCGCATATCGAAGACTTCGCGCATCATCTGTTTGGTAAGCGAATCTTCTCAAAGATCGATCTCGTCCGCGCGTACCATCAAATTCCGATTGCGCCCGAAGACATCGAAAAAACCGCGATAACAACACCTTTCGGACTTTTCGAAGCAACAAACATGATGTTTGGACTTCGGAACGCCGCGCAAACATGTCAGCGATTCGTCGACGAAATCACACGTGGGCTCGATTTCGTCTACGCGTACATCGATGATTTCCTAATAGCATCGGACGACGAAAGCCAACATCGCGAACATTCGAAAATTCTGTTCGACCGCCTCAACAATTACGGCGTCGTGATAAACCCCACGAAATGCGAATTCGGCGTGCACGAAATTACTTTCCTCGGATACTCGGTAAACTCCGACGGAATTAAACCGCCGCCCGAACGCGTCGAAGCGATTATAAAATTGTCGAAACCCGCGAACGCTAAGCAGCTACGTAGGTACCTCGGTATGATAAACTTCTACCGACGTTTCATACCGGGGGCCGCAAAAACACTCAAACCGCTCAATGATTTGTTAAAAGGCGCGAAAAAGGGCAACGCGCCCATAGAGTGGTCGGAACTGGCGGATAACAGCTTTCGCGAATCGCAACGCGCTCTCGCGGATGCCACGATGCTGGCGCATCCGATACCAGGTGCGCCTATCAGCCTCTCGGTAGATGCGTCCGACTACGCCGTGGGAGCGGTATTACAACAACACGCGAATAGCGAATGGCAACCGCTAGGGTTCGCAACGAAATCTCTGACCCCCGCGCAGCAAAAATATAGCGCGTACGATCGCGAACTACTCGCAATATACGCCGCAATCAAACACTTCCGACACGCTTTAGAAGGCAGAAATTTCGCAATATATACCGACCACAAACCTCTTACCTACGCGTTCAGACAAAAATTAGAAAAGTGTTCGCCGCGACAATTTCGATACCTCGACTACATCGGTCAATTCAGCACAGATATACGTTACATAAAGGGGCTAGATAATAACGTAGCCGACGCTCTGTCGCGCATCGAAGCAATAGGGAAGGCCGTGGACCATCAAACTCTCGCCGCCGCGCAAGAAAACGACAACGAACTAAGCGATATCGTCAACTCTGGTACAACCGCGTTACGGTTAAAGAAGATACGCTTTCCCGGTTACGACGCAGAAATATACTGCGACGTATCAGCCGACATTGTAAGACCGTACGTACCGAAATCCTTGCGGCGCGACGTATTCAATTCGCTCCACGGACTTTCCCACCCCGGGATACGTGCCACGCAAAAGTTGGTGACGTCGCGTTTCATTTGGCCGTCCGTAAACAAAGATTGCCGGACTTGGGCACGACAATGTATCCCGTGTCAACGATGCAAAGTCACCAGGCACGTATCCTCACCCGTCGGAACGTTCGAAACAACAGCAGGCCGGTTCGAGCACGTACACATAGACATTATCGCGATGCAATATTCGCAAGGCTACCGATATTGTCTAACGTGCATCGACCGTTTCTCGCGTTGGCCTGAAGCCATCCCCATCGCCGACATGGAAGCGACAACCGTTGCCTCGGCCCTCCTTTCTACATGGATAGCTCGTTTTGGCGTGCCTGCAAAAATAACAACCGACCAAGGACGCCAATTCGAATCAAACTTATTTAACGAACTGTGCCGGTTGCTCGGCATTAAGCATCTACGCACGACAGCCTATCACCCCGCGTCCAATGGGATGGTAGAGCGTTTACATCGGCAATTAAAGGCAGCAATAAAATGTCACAATACGAGCAACTGGGTAGAAATCCTACCAATTGTTTTACTTGGCATAAGAACCGCTATCAAGGAGGACCTGAACGCGACGGCCGCTGAAATGGTTTACGGCACCGGCATACGATTGCCGACAGAATTTTTCGCACCGACAAAGCAACAGCCCAACTCGGAATTCGCGAACCGTTTAAAGGAGCGAATTGAGAAAATCAGGCCTCGTTCGATTACGCGACACGGCGATAGGAAAACCTTCGTGTTCCGCGAGCTCGAAACATCACCATACGTATTCGTACGCCACGACGCGAGCGGTGGCCCGTTACAACCGCCTTACGACGGACCTTACCAGGTTATACAGCGTGGAACAAAGACCTTCACCGTCAAAATAAACAATCAAAACGTAACAGTCTCCATAGATCGTTTGAAACCCGCTTTTATTGTATCCGACGACATTGAACAACAGCAACGAGAAACCAGCGCAGAAACCCTCGTTACGTTTATACCGCGTAAAACCACAACTACGCAGAACGCCGAGCAGGCACAACAAAGCGAAGATGACTCAGGAGTTCATCACACCACGCGCGCGGGCAGGAGAGTTCGCTTTCCTGATCGCTTTCAGGCGGGTCTGCGATAAGATAATAGGTCATAACTACCTGCGAGATGTAAGAAAAAAAGATAAACGTTGTCACTGGTAAGGGGGTACTGTAGCGGCACTCGAGCACGGAACTTTCCAACGGCTTCGCGACACAAAGCGCTATACCTTCAAAGCGTAAGGCCGACGTGCCTAATGCGCCATCGATATCCCTATGGTTCTTCCGCCGAATATTCGGAAGAATGCACGCACGGCAACCGCCGCGGTACATCTAATAAACGCGTGTGTAGTGGGGATATCGAAGGGCAACTAAGAAGAGATTGGTTTCGAACAAAAGATTCATTCTGCCTCCAACCGCGAAGTGCGAAAGGTTCAGCATCATAGCGAAGCAAACACAAGCCGAGATACGCGATTGTAAACTCTCGATGGTTAATCATAAGTGTGAATCGTATAAATTGTTGATCTGTTGATTGTTAATAGAAATAAACTTTTTGTTGAACATCTGAGTATTCCTTCCGCACCTATCACGACACACCACCTCACTTATATTGCCTCGCATATATTTCGTGTTATTACCTAATTTTGTCAGCCATTTCTGACATCAAATTGCACTTTACTATGTGGAAATAGTACTATTTATGTGAAACTATTCATAAACTGTAAACATTTGTCAGTAGGCAATTCGATAAAGACTTCCGGCTCCTCGGGCTGGTGGGAATATTTCAATGTCCGTATGTGCCAAACCGTTGGTTTGTGACACACCTTTACACGTCTCTCGCTCGCTACGCTCGCTCGAAAGCTATAGCTCAACCTAAAACCAAGCCATCTTGCGTTCATTATTCGATATGGTGGCGACATACATCGAATTTGCGAACGTGTCGGATCGGTTGTGAGGTTGGACTAGATTTTTACGAGCGAGCGGAGCGAGCGAATAACGGTCATCATTTCCAAGCTATACATATACCTTATATTGCATTGCATTTGCTTCGTGTTATTACCTAATTTTGTCAGCCATTTCTGACATCACATTGCACTTTACTATGTGGAAATAGTACTATTTATGTGAAACTATTCATAAACTGTAAACATTTGTCAGTAGGCAATTCGATAAAGACTTCCGGCTCCTCGGGCTGGTGGGAATATTTCAATGTCCGTATGTGCCAAACCGTTGGTTTGTGGCACACCTTTACACGTCTCTCGCTCGCTACGCTCGCTCGAAAGCTATAGCTCAACCTAAAACCAAGCCATCTTGCGTTCATTATTCGATATGGTGGCGACATACATCGAATTTGCGAACGTGTCGGATCGGTTGTGAGGTTGGACTAGATTTTTACGAGCGAGCGAAGCGAGCGAATAACGGTCATCATTTCCAAGCTATACATATACCTTATATTGCATTGCATTTGTTTCGTGTTATTACCTAATTTTGTCAGCCATTTCTGACATCACATTGCACTTTACTATGTGGAAATAGTACTATTTATGTGAAACTATTCATAAACTGTAAACATTTGTCAGTAGGCAATTCGATAAAGACTTCCGGCTCCTCGGGCTGGTGCGAATATTTCAATGTCCGTATTTGCCAAACCGTTGGTTTGTGACACACCTTTACGCGTCTCTCGCTCGCTACGCTCGCTCGAAAGCTATAGCTTAACCTAAAACCAATCCATCTCGCGTTCAGTATTCGATATGGTGGTGACATATTTCGAATTTGCGAACGTGTCGCATCGGTTGTGAGGTTGGACTAGATTTTTTCGAGCGAGCGGAGCGAGCGAGCAACGATCACAATTTCCAAGCTATACATATACCTTATATTGCCTCGCATATATTTCGTGTTATTACCTAATTTTGTCAGCCATTTCTGACATCAAATTGCACTTTACTATGTGGAAATAGTACTATTTATGTGAAACTATTCATAAACTGTAAACATTTGTCAGTAGGCAATTCGATAAAGACTTCCGGCTCCTCGGGCTGGTGCGAATATCTCAATGTCCGTATGTGCCAAACCGTTGGTTTGTGACACACCTTTACGCGTCTCTCGCTCGCTGCGCTCGCTCGAAAGTTATAGCCTAACCTAAAACCAATCCATCTTGCGTTCATTATTCGATATGGTGGCGACTTATTTCAAATTTGCGAACGTGTCGCATCGGTTGTGAGGTCGGACTAGATTTTTACGAGCGAGCGGAGCGAGCGAGCAACGATCACAATTTCCAAGCTATACATATACCTTATATTGCATTGCATTTGTTTCGTGTTATTACCTAATTTTGTCAGCCATTTCGGACATCACATTGCACTTTACTATGTGGAAATAGTACTATTTATGTGAAACTATCCATAAACTGTAAACATTTGTCAGTAGGCAATTCGATAAAGACTTCCGGCTCCTCGGGCTGGTGCGAATATTTCAATGTCCGTATTTGCCAAACCGTTGGTTTGTGACACACCTTTACAGGTCTCTCGCTCGCTACGCTCGCTCGAAAGCTATAGCTTAACATAAAACCAATCCATCTTGCGTTCAGTATTCGATATGGTGGTGACATATTTCGACTTTGCGAACGTGTCGCATCGGTTGTGAGGTTGGACTAAATTTTTACGAGCGAGCGGAGCGAGCGAGCAACGATCACAATTTCCAAGCTATACATATACCTTATATTGCCTTGCATATATTTCGTGTTATTACCTAATTTTGTCAGCCATTTCTGACATCAAATTGCACTTTACTATGTGGAAATGGTACTATTTATGTGAAACTATTCATAAACTGTAAACATTTGTCAGTAGGCAATTCGATAAAGACATCCGGCTACTCGGGAAGGTGCGAATATTTCAATGTCCGTATTTGCCAAACCGTTGGTTTGTGACACACCTTTACATGTCTCTCGCTCGCTACGCTCGCTCGAAAGCTATAGCTTAACCTAAAACCAATCCATCTTGCGTTCAGTATTCGATATGGTGGTGACATATTTCGACTTTGCGAACGTGTCGCATCGGTTGTGAGGTTGGACTAGATTTTTACGAGCGAGCGGAGCGAGCGAGCAACGATCACAATTTCCAAGCTATACATATACCTTATATTGCCTCGCATATATTTCGTGTTATTACCTAATTTTGTCAGCCATTTCTGACATCAAATTGCACTTTACTATGTGGAAATAGTTTTATTTATGTGAAACTATTCATAAACTGTAAACATTTGTCAGTAGGCAATTCGATAAAGACTTCCGGCTCCTCGGGCTGGTGCGAATATCTCAATGTCCGTATGTGCCAAACCGTTGGTTTGTGACACACCTTTACGCGTCTCTCGCTCGCTGCGCTCGCTCGAAAGTTATAGCCTAACCTAAAACCAATCCATCTTGCGTTCATTATTCGATATGGTGGCGACTTATTTCAAATTTGCGAACGTGTCGCATCGGTTGTGAGGTCGGACTAGATTTTTACGAGCGAGCGGAGCGAGCGAGCAGCGATCACAATTTCCAAGCTATACATATACCTTATATTGCCTTGCATATATTTCGTGTTATTACCTAATTTTGTCAGCCATTTCTGACATCAAATTGCACTTTACTATGTGGAAATGGTACTATTTATGTGAAACTATTCATAAACTGTAAACATTTGTCAGTAGGCAATTCGATAAAGACTTCCGGCTCCTCGGGCTGGTGGGAATATTTCAATGTCCGTATGTGCCAAACCGTTGGTTTGTGGCACACCTTTACACGTCTCTCGCTCGCTACGCTCGCTCGAAAGCTATAGCTCAACCTAAAACCAAGCCATCTTGCGTTCATTATTCGATATGGTGGCGACATACATCGAATTTGCGAACGTGTCGGATCGGTTGTGAGGTTGGACTAGATTTTTACGAGCGAGCGGAGCGAGCGAATAACGGTCATCATTTCCAAGCTATACATATACCTTATATTGCATTGCATTTGTTTCGTGTTATTACCTAATTTTGTCAGCCATTTCTGACATCACATTGCACTTTACTATGTGGAAATAGTACTATTTATGTGAAACTATTCATAAACTGTAAACATTTGTCAGTAGGCAATTCGATAAAGACTTCCGGCTCCTCGGGCTGGTGCGAATATTTCAATGTCCGTATTTGCCAAACCGTTGGTTTGTGACACACCTTTACGCGTCTCTCGCTCGCTACGCTCGCTCGAAAGCTATAGCTTAACCTAAAACCAATCCATCTCGCGTTCAGTATTCGATATGGTGGTGACATATTTCGAATTTGCGAACGTGTCGCATCGGTTGTGAGGTTGGACTAGATTTTTTCGAGCGAGCGGAGCGAGCGAGCAACGATCACAATTTCCAAGCTATACATATACCTTATATTGCCTCGCATATATTTCGTGTTATTACCTAATTTTGTCAGCCATTTCTGACATCAAATTGCACTTTACTATGTGGAAATAGTACTATTTATGTGAAACTATTCATAAACTGTAAACATTTGTCAGTAGGCAATTCGATAAAGACTTCCGGCTCCTCGGGCTGGTGCGAATATCTCAATGTCCGTATGTGCCAAACCGTTGGTTTGTGACACACCTTTACGCGTCTCTCGCTCGCTGCGCTCGCTCGAAAGTTATAGCCTAACCTAAAACCAATCCATCTTGCGTTCATTATTCGATATGGTGGCGACTTATTTCAAATTTGCGAACGTGTCGCATCGGTTGTGAGGTCGGACTAGATTTTTACGAGCGAGCGGAGCGAGCGAGCAACGATCACAATTTCCAAGCTATACATATACCTTATATTGCATTGCATTTGTTTCGTGTTATTACCTAATTTTGTCAGCCATTTCGGACATCACATTGCACTTTACTATGTGGAAATAGTACTATTTATGTGAAACTATCCATAAACTGTAAACATTTGTCAGTAGGCAATTCGATAAAGACTTCCGGCTCCTCGGGCTGGTGCGAATATTTCAATGTCCGTATTTGCCAAACCGTTGGTTTGTGACACACCTTTACAGGTCTCTCGCTCGCTACGCTCGCTCGAAAGCTATAGCTTAACATAAAACCAATCCATCTTGCGTTCAGTATTCGATATGGTGGTGACATATTTCGACTTTGCGAACGTGTCGCATCGGTTGTGAGGTTGGACTAAATTTTTACGAGCGAGCGGAGCGAGCGAGCAACGATCACAATTTCCAAGCTATACATATACCTTATATTGCCTTGCATATATTTCGTGTTATTACCTAATTTTGTCAGCCATTTCTGACATCAAATTGCACTTTACTATGTGGAAATGGTACTATTTATGTGAAACTATTCATAAACTGTAAACATTTGTCAGTAGGCAATTCGATAAAGACATCCGGCTACTCGGGAAGGTGCGAATATTTCAATGTCCGTATTTGCCAAACCGTTGGTTTGTGACACACCTTTACATGTCTCTCGCTCGCTACGCTCGCTCGAAAGCTATAGCTTAACCTAAAACCAATCCATCTTGCGTTCAGTATTCGATATGGTGGTGACATATTTCGACTTTGCGAACGTGTCGCATCGGTTGTGAGGTTGGACTAGATTTTTACGAGACGAGCGAGCGGAGCGAGCGAGCAACGATCACAATTTCCAAGCTATACATATACCTTATATTGCCTCGCATATATTTCGTGTTATTACCTAATTTTGTCAGCCATTTCTGACATCAAATTGCACTTTACTATGTGGAAATAGTTTTATTTATGTGAAACTATTCATAAACTGTAAACATTTGTCAGTAGGCAATTCGATAAAGACTTCCGGCTCCTCGGGCTGGTGCGAATATCTCAATGTCCGTATGTGCCAAACCGTTGGTTTGTGACACACCTTTACGCGTCTCTCGCTCGCTGCGCTCGCTCGAAAGTTATAGCCTAACCTAAAACCAATCCATCTTGCGTTCATTATTCGATATGGTGGCGACTTATTTCAAATTTGCGAACGTGTCGCATCGGTTGTGAGGTCGGACTAGATTTTTACGAGCGAGCGGAGCGAGCGAGCAGCGATCACAATTTCCAAGCTATACATATACCTTATATTGCCTTGCATATATTTCGTGTTATTACCTAATTTTGTCAGCCATTTCTGACATCAAATTGCACTTTACTATGTGGAAATGGTACTATTTATGTGAAACTATTCATAAACTGTAAACATTTGTCAGTAGGCAATTCGATAAAGACATCCGGCTACTCGGGCAGGTGCGAATATTTCAATGTCCGTGTGTGCCAAACCGTTGGTTTGTGACACACCTTTACGCGTCTCTCGCTCGCTGCGCTCGCTCGAAAGCTATAGCCTAACCTAAAACCATACATTTTGCGTTCAGTAATCGATATGGTGGCGACATATTTCGAATTTGCGAACGTGTCGCATCGGTTGTGAGGTTGGACTAGATTTTTACGAGCGAGCGGAGCGAGCGAGCAACGGTGACAATTTCCAAGCTATACATATACCTTATATTGCATTGCATTTGTTTCGTGTTATTACCTAATTTTGTCAGCCATTTCGGACATCACATTGCACTGTAGTATGTGGAAATAGTACTATTTATGTGAAACTATTCATAAACTGTAAACATTTGTCAGTAGGCAATTCGATAAAGACTTCCGGCTCCTCGGGCTGGTGCGAATATTTCAATGTCCGTATGTGCCAAACCGTTGGTTTGTGACACACCCTTTACGCGTCTCTCGCTCGCTGCGCTCGCTCGAAAGCTATAGCCTACCTAAAACCATACATCTTGCGTTCAGTAACCGATATGGTGGTGACATATTTCGAATTTGCGAACGTGTCGCATCGGTTGTGAGGTTGGACTAGATTCTTACGAGCGAGCGGAGCGAGCGAGCAACGATTACAATTTCCAAGGTATACATATACCTTATATTGCCTTGCATATATTTCGTGATATTACCTAATTTTGTCAGCAATTTCTGACATCACATTGCACTTTACTATGTGGAAATAGTACTATTTATGTGAAACTATTCATAAACTGTAAACATTTGTCAGTAGGCAATTCGATAAAGACTTCCGGCTCCTCGGGCTGGTGGGAATATTTCAATGTCCGTATGTGCCAAACCGTTGGCTTGTGACACACCTTTACGCGTCTCTCGCTCGCTACGCTCGCTCGAAAGCTATAGCTTAACCTAAAACCAAGCCATCTTGCGTTCATTATTCGATATGGTGGCGACATACATCGAATTTGCGAACGTGTCGGATCGGTTGTAAGGTTGGACTAGATTTTTACGAGCGAGCGGAGCGAGCGAGCAACGATCACAATTTCCAAGCTATACATATACCTTATATTGCCTTGCATATATTTCGTGTTATTACCTAATTTTGTCAGCCATTTCTGACATCAAATTGCACTTTACTATGTGGAAATAGTACTATTTATGTGAAACTATTCATAAACTGTAAACATTTGTCAGTAGGCAATTCGACAAAGACTTCCGGCTCCTCGGGCTGGTGCGAATATTTCAATGTCCGTATGTGCCAAACCGTTGGTTTGTGACACACCTTTACGCGTCTATCGCTCGCTGCGCTCGCTCGAAAGCTATAGCCTAACCTAAAACCATACATCTTGCTTTCAGTAATCGATTTGGTGGCGACATATTTCGAATTTGCGAACGTGTCGCATCGGTTGTGAGGTTGGACTAGATTTTTACGAGCGAGCGGAGCGAGCGAGCAACGGTGACAATTTCCAAGCTATACATATACCTTATATTGCATTGCATTTGATTCGTGTTATTACCTAATTTTGTCAGCCATTTCGGACATCACATTGCACTGTAGTATGTGGAAATAGTACTATTTATGTGAAACTATTCATAAACTGTAAACATTTGTCAGTAGGCAATTCGATAAAGACTTCCGGCTCCTCGGGCTGGTGCGAATATTTCAATGTCCGTATGTGCCAAACCGTTGGTTTGTGACACACCTTTACGCGTCTCTCGCTCGCTGCGCTCGCTCGAAAGCTATAGCCTAACCTAAAACCATACATCTTGCGTTCAGTAATCGATATGGTGGTGACATATTTCGAATTTGCGAACGTGTCGCATCGGTTGTGAGGTTGGACTAGATTTTTACGAGCGAGCGGAGCGAGCGAGCAACGATTACAATTTCCATGCTATACATATACCTTATATTGCCTTGCATATATTTCGTGTTATTACCTAATTTTGTCAGCCATTTCTGACATCACATTGCACTTTACTATGTGGAAATAGTAGTATTTATGTGAAACTATTCATAAACTGTAAACATTTGTCAGTAGGCAATTCGATAAAGACTTCCGGCTCCTCGGGCTGGTGCGAATATTTCAATGTCCGTATGTGCCAAACCGTTGGTTTGTGACACACCTTTACACGTCTCTCGCTCGCTACGCTCGCTCGAAAGCTATAGCTTAACCTAAAACCAAGCCATCTTGCGTTCATTATTCGATATGGTGGCGACATATTTCGAATTTGCGAACGTGTCGCATCGGTTGTGAGGTTGGACTAGATTTTTACGAGCGAGCGGAGCGAGCGAGCAACGATCACAATTTCCAAGCTATACATATACCTTATATTGCCTTGCATATATTTCGTGTTATTACCTAATTTTGTCAGCCATTTCTGACATCAAATTGCACTTTACTATGTGGAAATAGTACTATTTATGTGAAACTATTCATAAACTGTAAACATTTGTCAGTAGGCAATTCGACAAAGACTTCCGGCTCCTCGGGCTGGTGCGAATATTTCAATGTCCGTATGTGCCAAACCGTTGGTTTGTGACACACCTTTAGGCGTCTCTCGCTCGCTGCGCTCGCTCGAAAGCTATAGCCTAACCTATAACCATACATCTTGCGTTCAGTAATCGACATGGTGGCGACATATTTCGAATTTGCGAACGTGTCGCATCGGTTGTGAGGTTGGACTAGATTTTTACGAGCGAGCGGAGCGAGCGAGCAACGGTGACAATTTCCAAGCTATACATATACCTTATATTGCATTGCATTTGTTGCGTGTTATTACCTAATTTTGTCAGCCATTTCGGACATCACATTGCACTGTAGTATGTGGAAATAGTACTATTTATGTGAAACTATTCATAAACTGTAAACATTTGTCAGTAGGCAATTCGATAAAGACTTCCGGCTCCTCGGGCTGGTGCGAATATTTCAATGTCCGTATGTGCCAAACCGTTGGTTTGTGACACACCTTTACGCGTCTCTCGCTCGCTGCGCTCGCCCGAAAGCTATAGCCTAACCTAAAACCATACATCTTGCGTTCAGTAATCGATATGGTGGTGACATATTTCGAATTTGCGAACGTGTCGCATCGGTTGTGAGGTTGGACTAGATTTTTACGAGCGAGCGGAGCGAGCGAACAACGATTACAATTTCCAAGCTATACATATACCTTATATTGCCTTGCATATATTTCGTGATATTACCTAATTTTGTCAGCCATTTCTGACATCACATTGCACTTTACTATGTGGAAATAGTACTATTTATGTGAAACTATTCATAAACTGTAAACATTTGTCAGTAGGCAATTCGATAAAGACTTCCGGCTCCTCGGGCTGGTGCGAATATTTCAATGTCCGTATGTGCCAAACCGTTGGTTTGTGACACACCTTTACACGTCTCTCGCTCGCTGCGCTCGCTCGAAAGCTATAGCTTAACCTAAAACCAAGCCATCTTGCGTTCATTATTCGATATGGTGGCGAC
This sequence comes from Bombus affinis, assembly GCF_024516045.1. Taxonomy (NCBI): domain Eukaryota; kingdom Metazoa; phylum Arthropoda; class Insecta; order Hymenoptera; family Apidae; genus Bombus; species Bombus affinis. The sequence continues at coordinate 146,592 of NW_026108854.1, read as the reverse complement.
ATACATCGAATTTGCGAACGTGTCGGATCGGTTGTAAGGTTGGACTAGATTTTTACGAGCGAGCGGAGCGAGCGAATAACGGTCATCATTTCCAAGCTATACATATACCTTATATTGCCTTGCATATATTTCGTGTTATTACCTAATTTTTGCAGCCATTTCTGACATCAAATTGCACTTTACCATGTGGAAATAGTACTATTTATGTGAAACTATTCATAAACTGTAAACATTTGTCAGTAGGCAATTCGATAAAGACTTCCGGCTCCTCGGGCTGGTGCGAATATTTCAATATCCGTATTTGCCAAACCGTTGGTTTGTGACACACCTTTACAGGTCTCTCGCTCGCTACGCAGGCACGAAAGCTATAGCTTAACCTAAAACCAATCCATCTTGCGTTCAGTATTCGATATGGTGGTGACATATTTCGAATTTGCGAACGTGTCCCATCGGTTGTGAGGTTGGACTAGGTTTTTACGAGCGAGCGGAGCGAGCAAGCAACGATCACAATTTCCAAGCTATACATATACCTTATATTGCCTTGCATACATTTCATGTTATTACCTAATTTTGTCAGCCATTTCTGACATCAAATTGCACTTTACTATGTGGAAATAGTACTATTTATGTGAAACTATTCATAAACTGTAAACATTTGTCAGTAGGCAATTCGATAAAGACTTCCGGCTCCTCGGGCTGGTGCGAATATTTCAATGTCCGTATGTGCCAAACCGTTCGTTTGTGACACACCATTACGCGTCTATCGCTCGCTGCGCTCGCTCGAAAGCTATAGCCTAACCTAAAACCATACATCTTGCGTTCAGTAATCGATATGGTGGTGACATATTTCGAATTTGCGAACGTGTCGCACCGGTTGTGAGGTTGGACTAGATTTTTACGAGCGAGCGGAGCGAGCGAGCAACGATTACAATTTCCATGCTATACATATACCTTATATTGCCTTGCATATATTTCGTGTTATTACCTAATTTTGTCAGCCATTTCTGACATCACATTGCACTTTACTATGTGGAAATAGTAGTATTTATGTGAAACTATTCATAAACTGTAAACATTTGTCAGTAGGCAATTCGATAAAGCCTTCCGGCTCCTCGGGCTGGTGCGAATATTTCAATGTCCGAATGTGCCAAACCGTTGGTTTGTGACACACCTTTACACGTCTCTCGCTCGCTGCGCTCGCTCGAAAGCTATAGCTTAACCTAAAACCAAGCCATCTTGCGTTCATTATTCGATATGGTGGCGACATACATCGAATTTGCGAACGTGTCGGATCGGTTGTAAGGTTGGACTAGATTTTTACGAGCGAGCGGAGCGAGCGAATTACGGTCATCATTTCCAAGCTATACATATACCTTATATTGCATTGCATTTGTTTCGTGTTATTACCTAATTTTGTCAGCCATTTCTGACATCAAATTGCACTTTACTATGTGGAAATAGTACTATTTATGTGAAACTATTCATAAACTGTAAACATTTGTCAGTAGGCAATTCGATAAAGACTTCCGGCTCCTCGGGCTGGTGCGAATATTTCAATGTCCGTATGTGCCAAACCGTTGGTTTGTGACACACCTTTACGCGTCATTCGCTCGCTGCGCTCGCTCGAAAGCTATAGCCTAACCTAAAACCATACATCTTGCGTTCAGTAATCGATTTGGTGGCGACATATTTCGAATTTGCGAACGTGTCGCATCGGTTGTGAGGTTGGACTAGATTTTTACGAGCGAGCGGAGCGAGCGAGCAACGGTGACAATTTCCAAGCTATACATATACCTTATATTGCATTGCATTTGTTTCGTGTTATTACCTAATTTTGTCAGCCATTTCTGACATCACATTGCACTTTACTATGTGGAAATAGTACTATTTATGTGAAACTATTCATAAACTGTAAACATTTGTCAGTAGGCAATTCGATAAAGACTTCCGGCTCCTCGGGCTGGTGCGAATATTTCAATGTCCGTATGTGCCAAACCGTTGGTTTGTGACACACCTTTACGCGTCTCTCGCTCGCTGCGCTCGCCCGAAAGCTATAGCCTAACCTAAAACCATACATCTTGCGTTCAGTAATCGATATGGTGGTGACATATTTCGAATTTGCGAACGTGTCGCATCGGTTGTGAGGTTGGACTAGATTTTTACGAGCGAGCGGAGCGAGCGAACAACGATTACAATTTCCAAGCTATACATATACCTTATATTGCCTTGCATATATTTCGTGATATTACCTAATTTTTGTCAGCCATTTCTGACATCACATTGCACTTTACTATGTGGAAATAGTACTATTTATGTGAAACGATTCATAAACTGTAAACATTTGTCAGTAGGCAATTCGATAAAGACTTCCGGCTCCTCGGGCTGGTGGGAATATTTCAATGTCCGTATGTGCCAAACCGTTGGTTTGTGACACACCTTTACACGTCTCTCGCTCGCTACGCTCGCTCGAAAGCTATAGCTTAACCTAAAACCAAGCCATCTTGCGTTCATTATTCGATATGGTGGCGACATACATCGAATTAGCGAACGTGTCGGATCGGTTGTGAGGTTGGACTAGATTTTTACGAGCGAGCGGAGCGAGCGAATAACGGTCATCATTTCCAAGCTATACATATACCTTATATTGCCTTGCATACATTTCATGTTATTACCTAATTTTGTCAGCCATTTCTGACATCAAATTGCACTTTACCATGTGGAAATAGTACTATTTATGTGAAACTATTCATAAACTGTAAACATTTGTCAGTAGGCAATTCGATAAAGACTTCCGGCTCCTCGGGCTGGTGCGAATATTTCAATATCCGTATTTGCCAAACCGTTGGTTTGTGACACACCTTTACAGGTCTCTCGCGCGCTACGCAGGCACGAAAGCTATAGCTTAACCTAAAACCAATCCATCTTGCGTTCAGTATTCGATATGGTGGTGACATATTTCGAATTTGCGAACGTGTCCCATCGGTTGTGAGGTTGGACTAGGTTTTTACGAGCGAGCGGAGCGAGCAAGCAACGATCACAATTTCCAAGCTATACATATACCTTATATTGCCTTGCATACATTTCATGTTATTACCTAATTTTGTCAGCCATTTCTGACATCAAATTGCACTTTACTATGTGGAAATAGTACTATTTATGTGAAACTATTCATAAACTGTAAACATTTGTCAGTAGGCAATTCGATAAAGACTTCCGGCTCCTCGGGCTGGTGCGAATATTTCAATGTCCGTATGTGCCAAACCGTTGGTTTGTGACACACCTTTACGCGTCTATCGCTCGCTGCGCTCGCTCGAAAGCTATAGCCTAACCTAAAACCATACATCTTGCGTTCAGTAATCGATTTGGTGGCGACATATTTCGAATTTGCGAACGTGTCGCATCGGTTGTGAGGTTGGACTAGATTTTTACGAGCGAGCGGAGCGAGCGAGCAACGGTGACAATTTCCAAGCTATACATATACCTTATATTGCATTGCATTTGATTCGTGTTATTACCTAATTTTGTCAGCCATTTCGGACATCACATTGCACTGTAGTATGTGGAAATAGTACTATTTATGTGAAACTATTCATAAACTGTAAACATTTGTCAGTAGGCAATTCGATAAATACTTCCGGCTCCTCGGGCTGGTGCGAATATTTCAATGTCCGTATGTGCCAAACCGTTGGTTTGTGACACACCTTTACGCGTCTCTCGCTCGCTGCGCTCGCTCGAAAGCTATAGCCTAACCTAAAACCATACATCTTGCGTTCAGTAATCGATATGGTGGTGACATATTTCGAATTTGCGAACGTGTCGCATCGGTTGTGAGGTTGGACTAGATTTTTACGAGCGAGCGGAGCGAGCGAGCAACGATTACAATTTCCAAGCTATACATATACCTTATATTGCCTTGCATACATTTCGTGTTATTACCTAATTTTGTCAGCCATTTCTGACATCAAATTGCACTTTACTATGTGGAAATAGTACTATTTATGTGAAACTATTCATAAACTGTAAACATTTGTCAGTAGGCAATTCGATAAAGACTTCCGGCTCCTCGGGCTGGTGCGAATATTTCAATGTCCGTATGTGCCAAACCGTTGGTTTGTGACACACCTTTACGCGTCTCTCGCTCGCTGCGCTCGCTCGAAAACTATTGCCCAACCTAAAACCAATCCATCTTGCGTTCATTATTCGATATGGTGGCGACTTATTTCAAATTTGCGAACGTGTCGCATCGGTTGTGAGGTCGGACTAGATTTTTACGAGCGAGCGGAGCGAGCAAGCAACGATCACAATTTCCAAGCTATACATATACCTTATATTGCCTTGCATACATTTCGTGTTATTACCTAATTTTGTCAGCCATTTCTGACATCAAATTGCACTTTACTATGTTGAAATAGTACTATTTATGTGAAACTATTCATAAACTGTAAACATTTGTCAGTAGGCAATTCGATAAAGACTTCCGGCTCCTCGGGCTGGTGCGAATATTTCAATGTCCGTATGTGCCAAACCGTTGGTTTGTGACACACCTTTACACGTCTCTCGCTCGCTACGCTCGCTCGAAAGCTATAGCTTAACCTAAAACCAAGCCATCTTGCGTTCATTATTCGATATGGTGGCGACATATTTCGAATTTGCGAACGTGTCACATCGGTTGTGAGGTTGGACTAGATTTTTACGAGCGAGCGGAGCGAGCGAGCAACGATCACAATTTCCAAGCTATACATATACCTTATATTGCCTTGCATATATTTCGTGTTATTACCTAATTTTGTCAGCCATTTCTGACATCAAATTGCACTTTACTATGTGGAAATAGTACTATTTATGTGAAACTATTCATAAACTGTAAACATTTGTCAGTAGGCAATTCGATAAAGACTTCCGGCTCCTCGGGCTGGTGCGAATATTTCAATGTCCGTATGTGCCAAACCGTTGGTTTGTGACACACCTTTAGGCGTCTCTCGCTCGCTGCGCTCGCTCGAAAGCTATAGCCTAACCTATAACCATACATCTTGCGTTCAGTAATCGACATTGTGGCGACATATTTCGAATTTGCGAACGTGTCGCATCGGTTGTGAGGTTGGACTAGATTTTTACGAGCGAGCGGAGCGAGCGAGCAACGGTGACAATTTCCAAGCTATACATATACCTTATATTGCATTGCATTTGTTTCGTGTTATTACCTAATTTTGTCAGCCATTTCTGACATCACATTGCACTTTACTATGTGGAAATAGTACTATTTATGTGAAACTATTCATAAACTGTAAACATTTGTCAGTAGGCAATTCGATAAATACTTCCGGCTCCTCGGGCTGGTGCGAATATTTCAATGTCCGTATGTGCCAAACCGTTGGTTTGTGACACACCTTTACGCGTCTCTCGCTCGCTGCGCTCGCTCGAAAGCTATAGCCTAACCTAAAACCATACATCTTGCGTTCAGTAATCGATATGGTGGTGACATATTTCGAATTTGCGAACGTGTCGCATCGGTTGTGAGGTTGGACTAGATTTTTACGAGCGAGCGGAGCGAGCGAGCAACGATTACAATTTCCAAGCTATACATATACCTTATATTGCATTGCATTTGTTTCGTGTTATTACCTAATTTTGTCAGCCATTTCTGACATCACATTGCACTTTACTATGTGGAAATAGTACTATTTATGTGAAACTATTCATAAACTGTAAACATTTGTCAGTAGGCAATTCGATAAAGACTTCCGGCTCCTCGGGCTGGTGCGAATATTTCAATGTCCGTATGTGCCAAACCGTTGGTTTGTGACACACCTTTACGCGTCTCTCGCTCGCTGCGCTCGCCCGAAAGCTATAGCCTAACCTAAAACCATACATCTTGCGTTCAGTAATCGATATGGTGGTGACATATTTCGAATTTGCGAACGTGTCGCATCGGTTGTGAGGTTGGACTAGATTTTTACGAGCGAGCGGAGCGAGCGAACAACGATTACAATTTCCAAGCTATACATATACCTTATATTGCCTTGCATATATTTCGTGATATTACCTAATTTTTGTCAGCCATTTCTGACATCACATTGCACTTTACTATGTGGAAATAGTACTATTTATGTGAAACGATTCATAAACTGTAAACATTTGTCAGTAGGCAATTCGATAAAGACTTCCGGCTCCTCGGGCTGGTGCGAATATTTCAATGTCCGTATGTGCCAAACCGTTGGTTTGTGACACACCTTTACACGTCTCTCGCTCGCTACGCTCGCTCGAAAGCTATAGCTTAACCTAAAACCAAGCCATCTTGCGTTCATTATTCGATATGGTGGCGACATACATCGAATTAGCGAACGTGTCGGATCGGTTGTGAGGTTGGACTAGATTTTTACGAGCGAGCGGAGCGAGCGAATAACGGTCATCATTTCCAAGCTATACATATACCTTATATTGCCTTGCATATATTTCGTGTTATTACCTAATTTTGTCAGCCATTTCTGACATCAAATTGCACTTTACCATGTGGAAATAGTACTATTTATGTGAAACTATTCATAAACTGTAAACATTTGTCAGTAGGCAATTCGATAAAGACTTCCGGCTCCTCGGGCTGGTGCGAATATTTCAATATCCGTATTTGCCAAACCGTTGGTTTGTGACACACCTTTACAGGTCTCTCGCTCGCTACGCAGGCACGAAAGCTATAGCTTAACCTAAAACCAATCCATCTTGCGTTCAGTATTCGATATGGTGGTGACATATTTCGAATTTGCGAACGTGTCCCATCGGTTGTGAGGTTGGACTAGGTTTTTACGAGCGAGCGGAGCGAGCAAGCAACGATCACAATTTCCAAGCTATACATATACCTTATATTGCCTTGCATACATTTCATGTTATTACCTAATTTTGTCAGCCATTTCTGACATCACATTGCACTTTACTATGTGGAAATAGTACTATTTATGTGAAACTATTCATAAACTGTAAACATTTGTCAGTAGGCAATTCGATAAAGACTTCCGGCTCCTCGGGCTGGTGCGAATATTTCAATGTCCGTATGTGCCAAACCGTTGGTTTGTGACACACCTTTACGCGTCTCTCGCTCGCTGCGCTCGCCCGAAAGCTATAGCCTAACCTAAAACCATACATCTTGCGTTCAGTAATCGATATGGTGGTGACATATTTCGAATTTGCGAACGTGTCGCATCGGTTGTGAGGTTGGACTAGATTTTTACGAGCGAGCGGAGCGAGCAAGCAACAATCACAATTTCCAAGCTATACATATACCTTATATTGCCTTGCATACATTTCGTGTTATTACCTAATTTTGTCAGCCATTTCTGACATCAAATTGCACTTTACTATGTGGAAATAGTACTATTTATGTGAAACTATTCATAAACTGTAAACATTTGTCAGTAGGCAATTCGATAAAGACTTCCGGCTCCTCGGGCTGGTGGGAATATTTCAATGTCCGTATGTGCCAAACCGTTGGTTTGTGACACACCTTTACACGTCTCTCGCTCGCTACGCTCGCTCGAAAGCTATAGCTTAACCTAAAACCAAGCCATCTTGCGTTCATTATTCGATATGGTGGCGACATATTTCGAATTTGCGAACGTGTCACATCGGTTGTGAGGTTGGACTAGATTTTTACGAGCGAGCGGAGCGAGCGAGCAACGATCACAATTTCCAAGCTATACATATACCTTATATTGCCTTGCATATATTTCGTGTTATTACCTAATTTTGTCAGCCATTTCTGACATCAAATTGCACTTTACCATGTGGAAATAGTACTATTTATGTGAAACTATTCATAAACTGTAAACATTTGTCAGTAGGCAATTCGATAAAGACTTCCGGCTCCTCGGGCTGGTGCGAATATTTCAATGTCCGTATGTGCCAAACCGTTGGTTTGTGACACACCTTTAGGCGTCTCTCGCTCGCTGCGCTCGCTCGAAAGCTATAGCCTAACCTATAACCATACATCTTGCGTTCAGTAATCGACATGGTGGCGACATATTTCGAATTTGCGAACGTGTCGCATCGGTTGTGAGGTTGGACTAGATTTTTACGAGCGAGCGGAGCGAGCGAGCAACGGTGACAATTTCCAAGCTATACATATACCTTATATTGCATTGCATTTGTTTCGTGTTATTACCTAATTTTGTCAGCCATTTCTGACATCACATTGCACTTTACTATGTGGAAATAGTACTATTTATGTGAAACTATTCATAAACTGTAAACATTTGTCAGTAGGCAATTCGATAAAGACTTCCGGCTCCTCGGGCTGGTGCGAATATTTCAATGTCCGTATGTGCCAAACCGTTGGTTTGTGACACACCTTTAGGCGTCTCTCGCTCGCTGCGCTCGCTCGAAAGCTATAGCCTAACCTATAACCATACATCTTGCGTTCAGTAATCGACATGGTGGCGACATATTTCGAATTTGCGAACGTGTCGCATCGGTTGTGAGGTTGGACTAGATTTTTACGAGCGAGCGGAGCGAGCGAGCAACGGTGACAATTTCCAAGCTATACATATACCTTATATTGCATTGCATTTGTTTCGTGTTATTACCTAATTTTGTCAGCCATTTCTGACATCACATTGCACTTTACTATGTGGAAATAGTACTATTTATGTGAAACTATTCATAAACTGTAAACATTTGTCAGTAGGCAATTCGATAAAGCCTTCCGGCTCCTCGGGCTGGTGCGAATATTTCAATGTCCGAATGTGCCAAACCGTTGGTTTGTGACACACCTTTACACGTCTCTCGCTCGCTGCGCTCGCTCGAAAGCTATAGCTTAACCTAAAACCAAGCCATCTTGCGTTCATTATTCGATATGGTGGCGACATACATCGAATTTGCGAACGTGTCGGATCGGTTGTAAGGTTGGACTAGATTTTTACGAGCGAGCGGAGCGAGCGAATAACGGTCATCATTTCCAAGCTATACATATACCTTATATTGCATTGCATTTGTTTCGTGTTATTACCTAATTTTGTCAGCCATTTCTGACATCAAATTGCACTTTACTATGTGGAAATAGTACTATTTATGTGAAACTATTCATAAACTGTAAACATTTGTCAGTAGGCAATTCGATAAAGACTTCCGGCTCCTCGGGCTGGTGCGAATATTTCAATGTCCGTATGTGCCAAACCGTTGGTTTGTGACACACGTTTACGCGTCATTCGCTCGCTGCGCTCGCTCGAAAGCTATAGCCTAACCTAAAACCATACATCTTGCGTTCAGTAATCGATTTGGTGGCGACATATTTCGAATTTGCGAACGTGTCGCATCGGTTGTGAGGTTGGACTAGATTTTTACGAGCGAGCGGAGCGAGCGAGCAACGGTGACAATTTCCAAGCTATACATATACCTTATATTGCATTGCATTTGTTTCGTGTTATTACCTAATTTTGTCAGCCATTTCTGACATCACATTGCACTTTACTATGTGGAAATAGTACTATTTATGTGAAACTATTCATAAACTGTAAACATTTGTCAGTAGGCAATTCGATAAAGACTTCCGGCTCCTCGGGCTGGTGCGAATATTTCAATGTCCGTATGTGCCAAACCGTTGGTTTGTGACACACCTTTACGCGTCTCTCGCTCGCTGCGCTCGCCCGAAAGCTATAGCCTAACCTAAAACCATACATCTTGCGTTCAGTAATCGATATGGTGGTGACATATTTCGAATTTGCGAATGTGTCGCATCGGTTGTGAGGTTGGACTAGATTTTTACGAGCGAGCGGAGCGAGCGAACAACGATTACAATTTCCAAGCTATACATATACCTTATATTGCCTTGCATATATTTCGTGATATTACCTAATTTTTGTCAGCCATTTCTGACATCACATTGCACTTTACTATGTGGAAATAGTACTATTTATGTGAAACGATTCATAAACTGTAAACATTTGTCAGTAGGCAATTCGATAAAGACTTCCGGCTCCTCGGGCTGGTGGGAATATTTCAATGTCCGTATGTGCCAAACCGTTGGTTTGTGACACACCTTTACACGTCTCTCGCTCGCTACGCTCGCTCGAAAGCTATAGCTTAACCTAAAACCAAGCCATCTTGCGTTCATTATTCGATATGGTGGCGACATACATCGAATTAGCGAACGTGTCGGATCGGTTGTGAGGTTGGACTAGATTTTTACGAGCGAGCGGAGCGAGCGAGCTACGGTGACAATTTCCAAGCTATACATATACCTTATATTGCATTGCATTTGTTTCGTGTTATTACCTAATTTTGTCAGCCATTTCTGTCATCAAATTGCACTTTACCATGTGGAAATAGTACTATTTATGTGAAACTATTCATAAACTGTAAACATTTGTCAGTAGGCAATTCGATAAAGACTTCCGGCTCCTCGGGCTGGTGCGAATATTTCAATATCCGTATTTGCCAAACCGTTGGTTTGTGACACACCTTTACAGGTCTCTCGCTCGCTACGCAGGCACGAAAGCTATAGCTTAACCTAAAACCAATCCATCTTGCGTTCAGTATTCGATATGGTGGTGACATATTTCGAATTTGCGAACGTGTCCCATCGGTTGTGAGGTTGGACTAGGTTTTTACGAGCGAGCGGAGCGAGCAAGCAACGATCACAATTTCCAAGCTATACATATACCTTATATTGCCTTGCATACATTTCATGTTATTACCTAATTTTGTCAGCCATTTCTGACATCAAATTGCACTTTGCTATGTGGAAATAGTACTATTTATGTGAAACTATTCATAAACTGTAAACATTTGTCAGTAGGCAATTCGATAAAGACTTCCGGCTCCTCGGGCTGGTGCGAATATTTCAATGTCCGTATGTGCCAAACCGTTGGTTTGTGACACACCTTTACGCGTCTATCGCTCGCTGCGCTCGCTCGAAAGCTATAGCCTAACCTAAAACCATACATCTTGCGTTCAGTAATCGATTTGGTGGCGACATATTTCGAATTTGCGAACGTGTCGCATCGGTTGTGTGGTTGGACTAGATTTTTACGAGCGAGCGGAGCGAGCGAGCAACGGTGACAATTTCCAAGCTATACATATACCTTATATTGCATTGCATTTGATTCGTGTTATTACCTAATTTTGTCAGCCATTTCGGACATCACATTGCACTGTAGTATGTGGAAATAGTACTATTTATGTGAAACTATTCATAAACTGTAAACATTTGTCAGTAGGCAATTCGATAAATACTTCCGGCTCCTCGGGCTGGTGCGAATATTTCAATGTCCGTATGTGCCAAACCGTTGGTTTGTGACACACCTTTACGCGTCTCTCGCTCGCTGCGCTCGCTCGAAAGCTATAGCCTAACCTAAAACCATACATCTTGCGTTCAGTAATCGATATGGTGGTGACATATTTCGAATTTGCGAACGTGTCGCATCGGTTGTGAGGTTGGACTAGATTTTTACGAGCGAGCGGAGCGAGCGAGCAACGATTACAATTTCCAAGCTATACATATACCTTATATTGCCTTGCATATATTTCGTGTTATTACCTAATTTTGTCAGCCATTTCTGACATCAAATTGCACTTTACTATGTGGAAATAGTACTATTTATGTGAAACTATTCATAAACTGTAAACATTTGTCAGTAGGCAATTCGATAAAGACTTCCGGCTCCTCGGGCTGGTGCGAATATTTCAATGTCCGTATGTGCCAAACCGTTGGTTTGTGACACACCTTTACGCGTCATTCGCTCGCTGCGCTCGCTCGAAAGCTATAGCCTAACCAAAACCATACATCTTGCGTTCAGTAATCGATTTGGTGGTGACATATTTCGAATTTGCGAACGTGTCGCATCGGTTGTGAGGTTGGACTAGATTTTTACGAGCGAGCGGAGCGAGCGAGCAACGGTGACAATTTCCAAGCTATACATATACCTTATATTGCATTGCATTTGATTCGTGTTATTACCTAATTTTGTCAGCCATTTCGGACATCACATTGCACTGTAGTATGTGGAAATAGTACTATTTATGTGAAACTATTCATAAACTGTAAACATTTGTCAGTAGGCAATTCGATAAAGACTTCCGGCTCCTCGGGCTGGTGCGAATATTTCAATGTCCGTATGTGCCAAACCGTTGGTTTGTGACACACCTTTACAGGTCTCTCGCTCGCTACGCTCGCTCGAAAGCTATAGCTTAACCTAAAACCAATCCATCTTGCGTTCAGTATTCGATATGGTGGTGACATATTTCGAATTTGCGAACGTGTCCCATCGGTTGTGAGGTTGGACTAGGTTTTTACGAGCGAGCGGAGCGAGCAAGCAACGATCACAATTTCCAAGCTATACATATACCTTATATTGCCTTGCATACATTTCGTGTTATTACCTAATTTTGTCAGCCATTTCTGACATCAAATTGCACTTTACTATGTGGAAATAGTACTATTTATGTGAAACTATTCATAAACTGTAAACATTTGTCAGTAGGCAATTCGATAAAGACTTCCGGCTCCTCGGGCTGGTGCGAATATTTCAATGTCCGTATGTGCCAAACCGTTGGTTTGTGACACACCTTTACGCGTCTATCGCTCGCTGCTCTCGCTCGAAAGCTATAGCCTAACCTAAAACCATACATCTTGCGTTCAGTAATCGATTTGGTGGCGACATATTTCGAATTTGCGAACGTGTCGCATCGGTTGTGAGGTTGGACTAGATTTTTACGAGCGAGCGGAGCGAGCGAGCAACGATTACAATTTCCAAGCTATACATACACCTTATATTGCCTTGCATTTGATTCGTGTTATTACCTAATTTTGTCAGCCATTTTGGACATCACATTGCACTGTAGTATGTGGAAATAGTAGTATTTATGTGAAACTATTCATAAACTGTAAACATTTGTCAGTAGGCAATTCGATAAAGACTTCCGGCTCCTCTGGCTGGTGGGAATATTTCAATGTCCGTATGTGCCAAACCGTTGGTTTGTGACACACCTTTACAGGTCTCTCGCTCGCTACGCTCGCTCGAAAGCTATAGCTTAACCTAAAACCAATCCATCTTGCGTTCAGTATTCGATATGGTGGTGACATATTTCGAATTTGCGAACGTGTCCCATCGGTTGTGAGGTTGGACTAGGTTTTTACGAGCGAGCGGAGCGAGCAAGCAACGATCACAATTTCCAAGCTATACATATACCTTATATTGCCTTGCATACATTTCGTGTTATTACCTAATTTTGTCAGCCATTTCTGACATCAAATTGCACTTTACTATGTGGAAATAGTACTATTTATGTGAAACTATTCATAAACTGTAAACATTTGTCAGTAGGCAATTCGATAAAGACTTCCGGCTCCTCGGGCTGGTGCGAATATTTCAATGTCCGTATGTGCCAAACCGTTGGTTTGTGACACACCTTTACGCGTCTATCGCTCGCTGCTCTCGCTCGAAAGCTATAGCCTAACCTAAAACCATACATCTTGCGTTCAGTAATCGATTTGGTGGCGACATATTTCGAATTTGCGAACGTGTCGCATCGGTTGTGAGGTTGGACTAGATTTTTACGAGCGAGCGGAGCGAGCGAGCAACGATTACAATTTCCAAGCTATACATACACCTTATATTGCCTTGCATTTGATTCGTGTTATTACCTAATTTTGTCAGCCATTTTGGACATCACATTGCACTGTAGTATGTGGAAATAGTAGTATTTATGTGAAACTATTCATAAACTGTAAACATTTGTCAGTAGGCAATTCGATAAAGACTTCCGGCTCCTCTGGCTGGTGGGAATATTTCAATGTCCGTATGTGCCAAACCGTTGGTTTGTGACACACCTTTACGCGTCTCTCGCTCGCTGCGCTCGCTCGAAAGCTATAGCCTAACCTAAAACCATACATTTTGCGTTCAGTAATCGATATGGTGGCGACATATTTCGAATTTGCGAACGTGTCGCATCGGTTGTGAGGTTGGACTAGATTTTTACAAGCGAGCGGAGCGAGCGAGCAACGGTGACAATTTCCAAGCTATACATATACCTTATATTGCATTGCATTTGTTGCGTGTTATTACCTAATTTTGTCAGCCATTTCGGACATCACATTGCACTGTAGTATGTGGAAATAGTACTATTTATGTGAAACTATTCATAAACTGTAAACATTTGTCAGTAGGCAATTCGATAAAGACTTCCGGCTCCTCGGGCTGGTGCGAATATTTCAATGTCCGTATGTGCCAAACCGTTGGTTTGTGACACACCTTTACGCGTCTCTCGCTCGCTGCGCTCGCCCGAAAGCTATAGCCTAACCTAAAACCATACATCTTGCGTTCAGTAATCGATATGGTGGTGACATATTTCGAATTTGCGAACGTGTCGTATCGGTTGTGAGGTTGGACTAGATTTTTACGAGCGAGCGGAGCGAGCGAACAACGATTACAATTTCCAAGCTATACATATACCTTATATTGCCTTGCATATATTTCGTGATATTACCTAATTTTGTCAGCCATTTCTGACATCACATTGCACTTTACTATGTGGAAATAGTACTATTTATGTGAAACGATTCATAAACTGTAAACATTTGTCAGTAGGCAATTCGATAAAGACTTCCGGCTCCTCGGGCTGGTGGGAATATTTCAATGTCCGTATGTGCCAAACCGTTGGTTTGTGTCACACCTTTACACGTCTCTCGCTCGCTACGCTCGCTCGAAAGCTATAGCTTAACCTAAAACCAAGCCATCTTGCGTTCATTATTCGATATGGTGGCGACATACATCGAATTAGCGAACGTGTCGGATCGGTTGTGAGGTTGGACTAGATTTTTACGAGCGAGCGGAGCGAGCGAATAACGGTCATCATTTCCAAGCTATACATATACCTTATATTGCCTTGCATATATTTCGTGTTATTACCTAATTTTGTCAGCCATTTCTGACATCAAATTGCACTTTACCATGTGGAAATAGTACTATTTATGTGAAACTATTCATAAACTGTAAACATTTGTCAGTAGGCAATTCGATAAAGACTTCCGGCTCCTCGGGCTGGTGCGAATATTTCAATGTCCGTATGTGCCAAACCGTTGGTTTGTGACACACCTTTACGCGTCTCTCGCTCGCTGCGCTCGATCGAAAGCTATAGCCTAACCTATAACCATACATCTTGCGTTCAGTAATCGATATGGTGGCGACATATTTCGAATTTGCGAACGTGTCGCATCGGTTGTGAGGTTGGACTAGATTTTTACGAGCGAGCGGAGCGAGCGAGCAACGATCACAATTTCCAAGCTATACATATACCTTATATTGCATTGCATTTGTTTCGAGTTATTACCTAATTTTGTCAGCCATTTCTGACATCACATTGCACTTTACTATGTGGAAATAGTACTATTTATGTGAAACTATTCATAAACTGTAAACATTTGTCAGTAGGCCATAGGATAACGACTTCCGGTTCCTCGGGCTGGTGCGAATATTTCAATGTCCGAATGTGCCAAACCGTTGGTTTGTGACACACCTTTACGCGTCCCTCGCTCGCTGCGCTCGCTCGAAAACTATTGCCCAACCTAAAACCAATCCATCTTGCGTTCATTATTCGATATGGTGGCGACTTATTTCAAATTTGCGAACGTGTCGCATCGGTTGTGATGTCGGACTAGATTTTTACGAGCGTGCGGAGCGAGCGAGCATCGATCACAATTTCCAAGCTAAACATATACCTTATATTGCATTGCATTTGTTTCGTGTTATTACCTAATTTTGTCAGCCATTTCTGACATCACATTGCACTTTACTATGTGGAAATAGTACTATTTATGTGAAACTATTCATAAACTGTAAACATTTGTCAGTAGGCAATTCGATAAAGACTTCCGGCTCCTCGGGCTGGTGCGAATATTTCAATGTCCGTATTTGCCAAACCGTTGGTTTGTGACACACCTTTACGCGTCTCTCGCTCGCTGCGCTCGCTCGAAAGTTATAGCCTAACCTAAAACCATACATCTTGCGTTCAGTAATCGATATGGTGGCGATATATTTCGAATTTGCGAACGTGTCGCATCGGTTGTGAGGTTGGACTAGATTTTTACGAGCCATCGGAGCGAGCGAGCAACGGTGACAATTTCCAAGCTATACATATACCTTATATTGCATTGCATTTGTTTCGTGTTATTACCTAATTTTGTCAGCCATTTCGAACATCACATTGCACTGTAGTATGTGGAAATAGTACTATTTATGTGAAGCAATTCATAAACTGTAAACATTTGTCAGTAGGCCATAGGATAACGACTTCCGGCTCCTCGGGCTGGTGCGAATATTTCAATGTCCGTATGTGCCAAACCGTTGGTTTGTGACACACCTTTACGCGTCCCTCGCTCGCTGCGCTCGCTCGAAAACTATTGCCCAACCTAAAACCAAACCATCTTGCGTTCATTATTCGATATGGTGGCGACTTATTTCAAATTTGCGAACGTGTCGCATCGGTTGTGAGGTTGGACTAGATTTTTACGAGCGAGCGGAGCGAGCGAGCAAAGATCACAATTTCCAAGCTATACATATACCTTATATTGTCTTGCATATATTTCGTGTTATTACCTAATTTTGTCAGCCATTTCTGACATCAAATTGCACTTTACTATGTGGAAATAGTACTATTTATGTGAAACTATTCATAAACTGTAAACATTTGTCAGTAGGCAATTCGATAAGGACTTCCGGCTCCTCGGGCTGGTGCGAATATTTCAATGTCCGTATGTGCCAAACCGTTGGTTTGTGACACACATTTACGCGTCTCTCGCTCGCTGCGCTCGCTCGAAAGCTATAGCCTAACCTAAAACCATACATCTTGCGTTCACTAATCGATATGGCGGCGACATATTTCGAATTTGCGAACGTGTCGCATCGGTTGTGAGGTTGGACTAGATTTTTACGACCGAGCGGAGCGAGCGAGAAACGGTGACAATTTCCAAGCTATACATATACCTTATATTGCATTGCATTTGTTTCGTGTTATTACCTAATTTTGTCAGCCATTTCTGACATCACATTGCACTTTACTATGTGGAAATAGTACTATTTATGTGAAACTATTCATATACTGTAAACATTTGTCAGTAGGCAATTCGATAAAGACTTCCGGCTCCCTGGGCTGGTGCGAATATTTCAATGACCGTATGTGCCAAACCGTTGGTTTGTGACACACCTTTACACGTCTCTCGCTCGCTACGCTCGCTCGAAAGCTATAGCTTAACCTAAAACCAAGCCATCTTGCGTTCAGTATTCGATATGGCGGTGACATATTTCGAATTTGCGAACATGTCGCATCGCTTGTGAGGTTGGACTAGATTTTTACGAGCGAGCGGAGCGAGCGAGCAACGATCACAATTTCCAAGTTATACATATACCTTATATTGCCTTGCATATATTTCGTGTTATTACCTAATTTTGTCAGCCATTTCTGACATCACATTGCACTTTACTATGTGGAAATAGTACTATTTATGTGAAACTATTCATAAACTGTAAACATTTGTCAGTAGGCAATTCGATAAAGACTTCCGGCTCCTCGGGCTGGTGCGAATATTTCAATGTCCGTATGTGCCAAACCGTTGGTTTGTGACACACCTTTACGCGTCCCTCGCTCGCTGCGCTCGCTCGAAAACTATTGCCCAACCTAAAACCAATCCATCTTGCGTTCATTATTCGATATGGTGGCGACATATTTCGAATTTGCGAACGTGTCGCATCGGTTGTGAGGTTGGACTAGATTTTTACGACCGAGCGGAGCGAGCGAGAAACGGTGACAATTTCCAAGCTATACATATACCTTATATTGCATTGCATTTGTTTCGTGTTATTACCTAATTTTGTCAGCCATTTCTGACATCACATTGCACTTTACTATGTGGAAATAGTACTATTTAGGTGAAACTATTCACAAACTGTAAACATTTGTCAGTAGGCCATAGGATAAAGACTTCCGGCTCCTCGGGCTGGTGCGAATATTTCAATGTCCGTATGTGCCAAACCGTTGGTTTGTGACACACCTTTACGCGTCCCTCGCTCGCTGCGCTCGCTCGAAAACTATTGCCCAACATAAAACCATACATCTTGCGTTCCGTAATCGATATGGTGGCGACATATTTCGAATTTGCGAACGTGTCGCATCGGTTGTGAGGTTGGACTAGATTTTTACGAGCGAGCGGAGCGAGCGAGCAACGGTGACAATTTCCAAGCTATACATATACCTTATATTGCATTGCATTTGTTTCGTGTTATTACCTAATTTTGTCAGCCATTTCGGACATCACATTGCACTGTAGTATGTGGAAATAGTACTATTTATGTGAAACTATTCATAAACTGTAAACATTTGTCAGTAGGCAATTCGATAAAGACTCCCGGCTCCTCGGGCTGGTGGGAATATTTCAATGTCCCTATGTGCCAAACCGTTGGTATGTGACACACCATTAGACGGCTCTCGCTCGCTACGCTCGCTCGAAAGCTATAGCTTAACCTAAAACCAATCCATCTTGCGTTCAGTATTCGATATGGTGGTGACATATTTCGAATTTGCGAACGTGTCGCATCGGTTGTGACGTTGGACTAGATTTTTACGAGCGAGCGGAGCGAGTGAGCAACGATCACAATTTCCAAGCTATACATATACCTTATATTGCATTGCATTTGCTTCGAGTTATTACCTAATTTTGTCAGCCATTTCTGACATCACATTGCACTTTACTATGTGGAAATAGTACTATTTATGTGAAACTATTCATAAACTGTAAACATTTGTCAGTAGGCAATTCGATAGACTTCCGGCTCCTCGGGCTGGTGCGAATATCTCAATGTCCGTATGTGCCAAACCGTTGGTTTGTGACACACCTTTACGCGTCACTCGCTCGCTGCGCTCGCTCGAAAGTTATAGCCTAACCTAAAACCATACATCTTGCGTTCAGTAATCGATATGGTGGCGACATATTTCGAATTTGCGAACGTGTCGCATCGGTTGTGAGGTTGGACTAGATTTTTACGAGCGAGCGGAGCTAGCGAGCAACGGTGTCAATTTCCAAGCTATACATATACCTTATATTGCATTGCATTTGTTTCGTGTTATTACCTAATTTTGTCAGCCATTTCGGACATCACATTGCACTGTAGTATGTGGAAATAGTACTATTTATGTGAAGCTATTCATAAACTGTAAACATTTGTCAGTAGGCCATAGGATAACGACTTCCGGCTCCACGGGCTGGTGCGAATATTTCAATGTCCGAATGTGCCAAACCGTTGGTTTGTGACACACCTTTACGCGTCCCTCGCTCGCTGCGCTCGCTCGAAAACAATTGCCCAACCTAAAACCAATCCATCTTGCGTTCATTATTCGATATGGTGGCGACTTATTTCAAATTTGCGAACGTGTCGCATCGGTTGTGAGGTCGGACTAGATTTTTACGAGCGAGCGGAGCGCGCGAGCAACGATCACAATTTCCAAGCTATACATATACCTTATATTGCATTGCATTTGTTTCGTGTTATTACCTAATTTTGTCAGCCATTTCTGACATCACATTGCACTTTACTATGTGGAAATAGTACTATTTATGTGAAACTATTCATAAACTGTAAACATTTGTCAGTAGGCAATTCGATAGACTTCCGGCTCCTCGGGCTGGTGCGAATATCTCAATGTCCGTATGTGCCAAACCGTTGGTTTGTGACACACCTTTACGCGTATCTCGCTCGCTGCGCTCGCTCGAAAGTTATAGCCTAACCTAAAACCATACATCTTGCGTTCAGTAATCGATATGGTGGCGACATATTTCGAATTTGCGAACGTGTCGCATCGGTTGTGAGGTTGGACTAGATTTTTACGAGCGAGCGGAGCGAGCGAGCTACGGTGTCAATTTCCAAGCTATACATATACCTTATATTGCATTGCATTTGTTTCGTGTTATTACCTAATTTTGTCAGCCATTTCGGACATCACATTGCACTTTACTATGTGGAAATAGTACTATTTATGTGGAACTATTCATAAACTGTAAACATTTGTCAGTAGGCAATTCGATAAACACTTCCGGCTCCTCGGGCTGGTGCGAATGTTTCAATGACCGTATGTGCCAAACCGTTGGTTTGTGACACACATTTACACGTCTCTCGCTCGCTACGCTCGCTCGAAAGCTATAGCTTAACCTAAAACCAAGCCATCTTGCGTTCAGTATTCGATACGGTGGTGACATATTTCGAATTTGCGAACGTGTCGCATCGGTTGTGAGGTTGGACTAGATTTTTACGAGCGAGCGGAGCGAGCGAGCAACGATCACAATTTCCAAGTTATACATATACATTATATTGCCTTGCATATATTTCGTGTTATTACCTAATTTTGTCAGCCATTTCTGACATCAAATTGCACTTTACTATGTGGAAATAGTACTATTTATGTGAAACTATTCATAAACTGTAAACATTTTTCAGTAGGCAATTCGATAAAGACTTCCAGCTCCTCGGGCTGGTGCGAATATTTCAATGTCCGTATGTGCCAAACCGTTGGTTTGTGACACACCTTTACGCGTCTCTCGCTCGCTGCGCTCGCTCGAAAGCTATAGCCTAACCTAAAACCATACATCTTGCGTTCAGTAATCGATATGGTGGCGACATATTTCGAATTTGCGAACGTGTCGCATCGGTTGTGAGGTTGGACTAGATTTTTACGAGCGAGCGGAGCGAGCGAGCAACGGTGACAACTTCCAAGCTATACATATACCTTATATTGCATTGCATTTGTTTCGTGTTATTACCTAATTTTGTCAGCCATTTCTGACATCACATTGCACTTTACTATGTGGAAATAGTACTATTTATGTGAAACTATTCATAAACTGTAAACATTTGTCAGTAGGCAATTCGATAGACTTCCGGCTCCTCGGGCTGGTGCGAATATCTCAATGTCCGTATGTGCCAAACCGTTGGTTTGTGACACACCTTTACGCGTCTCTCGCTCGCTGCGCTCGCTCGAAAGTTATAGCCTAACCTAAAACCATACATCTTGCGTTCAGTAATCGATATGGTGGCGACATATTTCGAATTTGCGAACGTGTCGCATCGGTTGTGAGGTTGGACTAGATTTTTACGAGCGAGCGGAGCGAGCGAGCAACGGTGACAATTTCCAAGCTATACATATACCTTATATTGCATTGCATTTGTTTCGTGTTATTACCTAATTTTGTCAGCCATTTCGAACATCACATTGCACTGTAGTATGTGGAAATAGTACTATTTATGTGAAGCTATTCATAAACTGTAAACATTTGTCAGTAGGCCATAGGATAACGACTTCCGGCTCCTCGGGCTGGTGCGAATATTTCAATGTCCGTATGTGCCAAACCGTTGGTTTGTGACACACCTTTACGCGTCCCTCGCTCGCTGCGCTCGCTCGAAAACTATTGCCCAAGCTAAAACCAATCCATCTTGCGTTCATTATTCGATATGGTGGCGACTTATTTCAAATTTGCGAACGTGTCGCATCGGTTGTGAGGTCGGACTAGATTTATACGAGCGAGCGGAGCGAGCGAGCAACGATCACAATTTCCAAGCTATACATATACCTTATATTGCATTGCATTTGTTTCGTGTTATTACCTAATTTTGTCAGCCATTTCGGACATCACATTGCACTGTAGTATGTGGAAATAGTACTATTTATGTGAAGCTATTCATAAACTGTAAACATTTGTCAGTAGGCAATTCGATAGAGACTTCCGGCTCCTCGGGCTGGTGCGAATATTTCAATGTCCGTATGTGCCAAACCGTTGGTTTGTGACACACCTTTACGCGTCCCTCGCTCGCTGCGCTCGCTCGAAAACTATTGCCCAACCTAAAACCAATCCATCTTGCGTTCATTATTCGATATGGTGGCGAGTTATTTCAAATTTGCGAACGTGTCGCATCGGTTGTGAGGTTGGACTAGATTTTTACGAGCGAGCGGAGCGAGCGAGCAACGATCACAATTTCCAAGCTATACATATACCTTATATTGCATTGCATTTGTTTCGTGTTATTACCTAATTTTGTCAGCCATTTCTGACATCACATTGCACTTTACTATGTGGAAATAGTACTATTTATGTGAAACTATTCATAAACTGTAAACATTTGTCAGTAGGCCATAGGATAACGACTTCCGGCTCCTCGGGCTGGTGCGAATATTTCAATGTCCGTATGTGCCAAACCGTTGGTTTGTGACACACCTTTACGCGTCCCTCGCTCGCTGCGCTCGCTCGAAAACTATTGCCCAACCTAAAACCAATCCATCTTGCGTTCATTATTCGATATGGTGGCGACTTATTTCAAATTTGCGAACGTGTCGCATCGGTTGTGAGGTTGGACTAGATTTTTACGAGCGAGCGGAGCGAGCGAGCAAAGATCACAATTTCCAAGCTATACATATACCTTATATTGCCTTGCATATATTTCGTGTTAATACCTAACTTTGTCAGCCATTTCTGACATCAAATTGCACTTTACTATGTGGAAATAGTACTATTTATGTGAAACTATTCATAAACTGTAAACATTTGTTAGTAGGCAATTCGATAAGGACTTCCGGCTCCTCGGGCTGGTGCGAATATTTCAATGTCCGTATGTGCCAAACCGTTGGTTTGTGACACACCTTTACGCGTCTCTCGCTCGCTGCGCTCGCTCGAAAGCTATAGCCTAACCTAAAACCATACATCTTGCGTTCACTAATCGATATGGCGGCGACATATTTCGAATTTGCGAACGTGTCGCATCGGTTGTGAGGTTGGACTAGATTTTTACGAGAGAGCGGAGCGAGCGAGCAACGGTGACAACTTCCAAGCTATACATATACCTTATATTGCATTGCATTTGTTTCGTGTTATTACCTAATTTTGTCAGCCATTTCTGACATCACATTGCACTTTACTATGTGGAAATAGTACTATTTATGTGAAACTATTCATAAACTGTAAACATTTGTCAGTAGGCAATTCGATAAAGACTTCCGGCTCCTCGGGCTGGTGCGAATATTTCAATGACCGTATGTGCCAAACCGTTGGTTTGTGACACACATTTACACGTCTCTCGCTCGCTACGCTCGCTCGAAAGCAATAGCTTAACCTAAAACCAAGCCATCTTGCGTTCAGTAATCGATATGGTGGCGACATATTTCGAATTTGCGAACGTGTCGCATCGGTTGTGAGGTTGGAATAGATTTTTACGAGCGAGCGGAGCGAGCGAGCAACGGTGACAACTTCCAAGCTATACCTATACCTTATATTGCATTGCATTTGTTTCGTGTTATTACCTAATTTTGTCAGCCATTTCTGACATCACATTGCACTTTACTATGTGGAAATAGTACTATTTATGTGAAACTATTCATAAACTGTAAACATTTGTCAGTAGGCAATTCGATAAAGACTTCCGGCTCCTCGGGCTGGTGCGAATATTTCAATGACCGTATGTGCCAAACCGTTGGTTTGTGACACACCTTTACACGTCTCTCGCTCGCTACGCTCGCTCGAAAGCTATAGCTTAACCTAAAACCAAGCCATCTTGCGTTCAGTATTCGATATGGCGGTGTCATATTTCGAATTTGCGAACATGTCGCATCGGTTGTGAGGTTGGACTAGATTTTTACGAGCGAGCGGAGCGAGCGAGCAACGATCACAATTTCCAAGTTATACATATACCTTATATTGCCTTGCATATATTTCGTGTTATTACCTAATTTTGTCAGCCATTTCTGACATCACATTGCACTTTACTATGTGGAAATAGTACTATTTATGTGAAACTATTCATAAACTGTAAACATTTGTCAGTAGGCAATTCGATAAAGACTTCCGGCTCCTCGGGCTGGTGCGAATATTTCAATGTCCGTATGTGCCAAACCGTTGGTTTGTGACACACCTTTACGCGTCCCTCGCTCGCTGCGCTCGCTCGAAAACTATTGCCCAACCTAAAACCAATCCATCTTGCGTTCATTATTCGATATGGTGGCGACATATTTCGAATTTGCGAACGTGTCGCATCGGTTGTGAGGTTGGACTAGATTTTTACGACCGAGCGGAGCGAGCGAGAAACGGTGACAATTTCCAAGCTATACATATACCTTATATTGCATTGCATTTGTTTCGTGTTATTACCTAATTTTGTCAGCCATTTCTGACATCACATCGCACTTTACTATGTGGAAATAGTACTATTTATGTGAAACTAGTCACAAACTGTAAACATTTGTCAGTAGGCCATAGGATAAAGACTTCCGGCTCCTCGGGCTGGTGCGAATATTTCAATGTCCGTATGTGCCAAACCGTTGGTTTGTGACACACCTTTACGCGTCCCTCGCTCGCTGCGCTCGCTCGAAAACTATTGCCCAACATAAAACCATACATCTTGCGTTCCGTAATCGATATGGTGGCGACATATTTCGAATTTGCGAACGTGTCGCATCGGTTGTGAGGTTGGACTAGATTTTTACGAGCGAGCGGAGCGAGCGAGCAACGGTGACAATTTCCAAGCTATACATATACCTTATATTGCATTGCATTTGTTTCGTGTTATTACCTAATTTTGTCAGCCATTTCGGACATCACATTGCACTGTAGTATGTGGAAATAGTACTATTTATGTGAAACTATTCATAAACTGTAAACATTTGTCAGTAGGCAATTCGATAAAGACTCCCGGCTCCTCGGGCTGGTGGGAATATTTCAATGTCCCTATGTGCCAAACCGTTGGTATGTGACACACCATTAGACGGCTCTCGCTCGCTACGCTCGCTCGAAAGCTATAGCTTAACCTAAAACCAATCCATCTTGCGTTCAGTATTCGATATGGTGGTGACATATTTCGAATTTGCGAACGTGTCGCATCGGTTGTGACGTTGGACTAGATTTTTACGAGCGAGCGGAGCGAGTGAGCAACGATCACAATTTCCAAGCTATACATATACCTTATATTGCATTGCATTTGCTTCGAGTTATTACCTAATTTTGTCAGCCATTTCTGACATCACATTGCACTTTACTATGTGGAAATAGTACTATTTATGTGAAACTATTCATAAACTGTAAACATTTGTCAGTAGGCAATTCGATAGACTTCCGGCTCCTCGGGCTGGTGCGAATATCTCAATGTCCGTATGTGCCAAACCGTTGGTTTGTGACACACCTTTACGCGTCTCTCGCTCGCTGCGCTCGCTCGAAAGTTATAGCCTAACCTAAAACCATACATCTTGCGTTCAGTAATCGATATGGTGGCGACATATTTCGAATTTGCGAACGTGTCGCATCGGTTGTGAGGTTGGACTAGATTTTTACGAGCGAGCGGAGCGAGCGAGCAACGGTGTCAATTTCCAAGCTATACATATACCTTATATTGCATTGCATTTGTTTCGTGTTATTACCTAATTTTGTCAGCCATTTCGGACATCACATTGCACTGTAGTATGTGGAAATAGTACTATTTATGTGAAGCTATTCATAAACTGTAAACATTTGTCAGTAGGCCATAGGATAACGACTTCCGGCTCCTCGGGCTGGTGCGAATATTTCAATGTCCGAATGTGCCAAACCGTTGGTTTGTGACACACCTTTACGCGTCCCTCGCTCGCTGCGCTCGCTCGAAAACAATTGCCCAAAATAAAACCAATCCATCTTGCGTTCATTATTCGATATGGTGGCGACTTATTTCAAATTTGCGAACGTGTCGCATCGGTTGTGAGGTCGGACTAGATTTTTACGAGCGAGCGGAGCGCGCGAGCAACGATCACAATTTCCAAGCTATACATATACCTTATATTGCATTGCATTTGTTTCGTGTTATTACCTAATTTTGTCAGCCATTTCTGACATCACATTGCACTTTACTATGTGGAAATAGTACTATTTATGTGAAACTATTCATAAACTGTAAACATTTGTCAGTAGGCAATTCGATAGACTTCCGGCTCCTCGGGCTGGTGCGAATATCTCAATGTCCGTATGTGCCAAACCGTTGGTTTGTGACACACCTTTACGCGTATCTCGCTCCCTGCGCTCGCTCGAAAGTTATAGCCTAACCTAAAACCATACATCTTGCGTTCAGTAATCGATATGGTGGCGACATATTTCGAATTTGCGAACGTGTCGCATCGGTTGTGAGGTTGGACTAGATTTTTACGAGCGAGCGGAGCGAGCGAGCTACGGTGTCAATTTCCAAGCTATACATATACCTTATATTGCATTGCATTTGTTTCGTGTTATTACCTAATTTTGTCAGCCATTTCGGACATCACATTGCACTTTACTATGTGGAAATAGTACTATTTATGTGGAACTATTCATAAACTGTAAACATTTGTCAGTAGGCAATTCGATAAACACTTCCGGCTCCTCGGGCTGGTGCGAATATTTCAATGACCGTATGTGCCAAACCGTTGGTTTGTGACACACATTTACACGTCTCTCGCTCGCTACGCTCGCTCGAAAGCTATAGCTTAACCTAAAACCAAGCCATCTTGCGTTCAGTATTCGATACGGTGGTGACATATTTCGAATTTGCGAACGTGTCGCATCGGTTGTGAGGTTGGACTAGATTTTTACGAGCGAGCGGAGCGAGCGAGCAACGATCACAATTTCCAAGTTATACATATACATTATATTGCCTTGCATATATTTCGTGTTATTACCTAATTTTGTCAGCCATTTCTGACATCAAATTGCACTTTACTATGTGGAAATAGTACTATTTATGTGAAACTATTCATAAACTGTAAACATTTGTTAGTAGGCAATTCGATAAAGACTTCCAGCTCCTCGGGCTGGTGCGAATATTTCAATGTCCGTATGTGCCAAACCGTTGGTTTGTGACACACCTTTACGCGTCTCTCGCTCGCTGCGCTCGCTCGAAAGCTATAGCTTAACCTAAAACCAATCCATCTTGCGTTCAGTATTCGATATGGTGGTGACATATTTCGAATTTGCGAACGTGTCGCATCGGTTGTGAGGTTGGACTAGATTTTTACGAGCGAGCGCAGCGAGCGAGAAACGGTGACAATTTCCAAGCTATACATATACCTTATATTGCATTGCATTTGTTTCGTGTTATTACCTAATTTTGTCAGCCATTTCTGACATCACATTGCACTTTACTATGTGGAAATAGTACTATTTATGTGAAACTATTCACAAACTGTAAACATTCGTCAGTAGGCCATAGGATAAAGACTTCCGGCTCCTCGGGCTGGTGCGAATATTTCAATGTCCGTATGTGCCAAACCGTTGGTTTGTGACACACCTTTACGCGTCCCTCGCTCGCTGCGCTCGCTCGAAATCTATTGCGCAACATAAAACCATACATCTTGCGTTCAGTAATCGATATGGTGGTGACATATTTCGAATTTGCGAACGTGTCGCATCGGTTGTGAGGTCGGACTAGATTATTACGAGCGAGCGGAGCGAGCGAGCAACGATCACAATTTCCAAGCTATACATATACCTTATATTGCCTTGCATATATTTCGTGTTATTACCTAATTTTGTCAGCCATTTCTGACATCACATTGCACTTTACTATGTGGAAATAGTACTATTTATGTGAAACTATTCATAAACTGTAAACATTTGTCAGTAGGCAATTCGATAAAGACTTCCGGCTCCTCGGGCTGGGGGAATATTTCAATGTCCCTATGTGCCAAACCGTTGGTTTGTGACACACCATTACACGGCTCTCGCTCGCTACGCTCGCTCGAAAGCTATAGCTTAACCTAAAACCAATCCATCTTGCGTTCAGTATTCGATATGGTGGTGACATATTTCGAATTTGCGAACGTGTCGCATCGGTTGTGACGTTGGACTAGATTTTTACGAGCGAGCGGAGCGAGCGAGCAACGGTGACAATTTCCAAGCTATACATATACCTTATATTCCATTTCATTTGTTTCGTGTTATTACCTAATTTTGTCAGCCATTTCTGACGTCACATTGCACTTTACTATGTGGAAATAGTACTATTTATGTGGAACTATTCATAAACTGTAAACATTTGTCAGTAGGCAATTCGATAAACACTTCCGGCTCCTCGGGCTGGTGCGAATATTTCAATGACCGTATGTGCCAAACCGTTGGTTTGTGACACACATTTACACGTCTCTCGCTCGCTACGCTCGCTCGAAAGCTATAGCTTAACCTAAAACCAAGCCATCTTGCGTTCAGTATTCGATACGGTGGTGACATATTTCGAATTTGCGAACGTGTCGCATCGGTTGTGAGGTTGGACTAGATTTTTACGAGCGAGCGGAGCGAGCGAGCAACGATCACAATTTCCAAGTTATACATATACATTATATTGCCTTGCATATATTTCGTGTTATTACCTAATTTTGTCAGCCATTTCTGACATCAAATTGCACTTTACTATGTGGAAATAGTACTATTTATGTGAAACTATTCATAAACTGTAAACATTTGTTAGTAGGCAATTCGATAAAGACTTCCAGCTCCTCGGGCTGGTGCGAATATTTCAATGTCCGTATGTGCCAAACCGTTGGTTTGTGACACACCTTTACGCGTCTCTCGCTCGCTGCGCTCGCTCGAAAGCTATAGCCTAACCTAAAACCATACATCTTGCGTTCAGTAATCGATATGGTGGCGACATATTTCGAATTTGCGAACGTGTCGCATCGGTTGTGAGGTTGGACTAGATTTTTACGAGCGAGCGGAGCGAGCGAGCAACGGTGACAACTTCCAAGCTATACATATACCTTATATTGCCTTGCATATATTTCGTGTTATTACCTAATTTTGTCAGCCATTTCTGACATCACATTGCACTTTACTATGTGGAAATAGTACTATTTATGTGAAACTATTCATAAACTGTAAACATTTGTCAGTAGGCAATTCGATAAAGACTTCCGGCTCCTCGGGCTGGTGCGAATATTTCAATGTCCCTATGTGCCAATCCGTTGGTATGTGACACACCATTAGACGGCTCTCGCTCGCTACGCTCGCTCGAAAGCTATAGCTTAACCTAAAACCAATCCATCTTGCGTTCAGTATTCGATATGGTGGTGACATATTTCGAATTTGCGAACGTGTCGCATCGGTTGTGAGGTTGGACTAGATTTTTACGAGCGAGCGCAGCGAGCGAGAAACGGTGACAATTTCCAAGCTATACATATACCTTATATTGCATTGCATTTGTTTCGTGTTATTACCTAATTTTGTCAGCCATTTCTGACATCACATTGCACTTTACTATGTGGAAATAGTACTATTTATGTGAAACTATTCACAAACTGTAAACATTCGTCAGTAGGCCATAGGATAAAGACTTCCGGCTCCTCGGGCTGGTGCGAATATTTCAATGTCCGTATGTGCCAAACCGTTGGTTTGTGACACACCTTTACGCGTCCCTCGCTCGCTGCGCTCGCTCGAAATCTATTGCGCAACATAAAACCATACATCTTGCGTTCAGTAATCGATATGGTGGTGACATATTTCGAATTTGCGAACGTGTCGCATCGGTTGTGAGGTCGGACTAGATTATTACGAGCGAGCGGAGCGAGCGAGCAACGATCACAATTTCCAAGCTATACATATACCTTATATTGCCTTGCATATATTTCGTGTTATTACCTAATTTTGTCAGCCATTTCTGACATCACATTGCACTTTACTATGTGGAAATAGTACTATTTATGTGAAACTATTCATAAACTGTAAACATTTGTCAGTAGGCAATTCGATAAAGACTTCCGGCTCCTCGGGCTGGGGGAATATTTCAATGTCCCTATGTGCCAAACCGTTGGTTTGTGACACACCATTACACGGCTCTCGCTCGCTACGCTCGCTCGAAAGCTATAGCTTAACCTAAAACCAAGCCATCTTGCGTTCAGTATTCGATACGGTGGTGACATATTTCGAATTTGCGAACGTGTCGCATCGGTTGTGAGGTCGGACTAGATTTTTACGAGCGAGCGGAGCGCGCGAGCAACGATCACAATTTCCAAGCTATACATATACCTTATATTGCATTGCATTTGTTTCGTGTTATTACCTAATTTTGTCAGCCATTTCTGACATCACATTGCACTTTACTATGTGGAAATAGTACTATTTATGTGAAACTATTCATAAACTGTAAACATTTGTCAGTAGGCAATTCGATAGACTTCCGGCTCCTCGGGCTGGTGCGAATATCTCAATGTCCGTATGTGCCAAACCGTTGGTTTGTGACACACCTTTACGCGTATCTCGCTCGCTGCGCTCGCTCGAAAGTTATAGCCTAACCTAAAACCATACATCTTGCGTTCAGTAATCGATATGGTGGCGACATATTTCGAATTTGCGAACGTGTCGCATCGGTTGTGAGGTTGGACTAGATTTTTACGAGCGAGCGGAGCGAGCGAGCTACGGTGTCAATTTCCAAGCTATACATATACCTTATATTGCATTGCATTTGTTTCGTGTTATTACCTAATTTTGTCAGCCATTTCGGACATCACATTGCACTTTACTATGTGGAAATAGTACTATTTATGTGGAACTATTCATAAACTGTAAACATTTGTCAGTAGGCAATTCGATAAACACTTCCGGCTCCTCGGGCTGGTGCGAATATTTCAATGACCGTATGTGCCAAACCGTTGGTTTGTGACACACATTTACACGTCTCTCGCTCGCTACGCTCGCTCGAAAGCTATAGCTTAACCTAAAACCAAGCCATCTTGCGTTCAGTATTCGATACGGTGGTGACATATTTCGAATTTGCGAACGTGTCGCATCGGTTGTGAGGTTGGACTAGATTTTTACGAGCGAGCGGAGCGAGCGAGCAACGATCACAATTTCCAAGTTATACATATACATTATATTGCCTTGCATATATTTCGTGTTATTACCTAATTTTGTCAGCCATTTCTGACATCAAATTGCACTTTACTATGTGGAAATAGTACTATTTATGTGAAACTATTCATAAACTGTAAACATTTGTTAGTAGGCAATTCGATAAAGACTTCCAGCTCCTCGGGCTGGTGCGAATATTTCAATGTCCGTATGTGCCAAACCGTTGGTTTGTGACACACCTTTACGCGTCTCTCGCTCGCTGCGCTCGCTCGAAAGCTATAGCCTAACCTAAAACCATACATCTTGCGTTCAGTAATCGATATGGTGGCGACATATTTCGAATTTGCGAACGTGTCGCATCGGTTGTGAGGTTGGACTAGATTTTTACGAGCGAGCGGAGCGAGCGAGCAACGGTGACAACTTCCAAGCTATACATATACCTTATATTGCCTTGCATATATTTCGTGTTATTACCTAATTTTGTCAGCCATTTCTGACATCACATTGCACTTTACTATGTGGAAATAGTACTATTTATGTGAAACTATTCATAAACTGTAAACATTTGTCAGTAGGCAATTCGATAAAGACTTCCGGCTCCTCGGGCTGGTGCGAATATTTCAATGTCCCTATGTGCCAAACCGTTGGTATGTGACACACCATTAGACGGCTCTCGCTCGCTACGCTCGCTCGAAAGCTATAGCTTAACCTAAAACCAATCCATCTTGCGTTCAGTATTCGATATGGTGGTGACATATTTCGAATTTGCGAACGTGTCGCATCGGTTGTGAGGTTGGACTAGATTTTTACGAGCGAGCGCAGCGAGCGAGAAACGGTGACAATTTCCAAGCTATACATATACCTTATATTGCATTGCATTTGTTTCGTGTTATTACCTAATTTTGTCAGCCATTTCTGACATCACATTGCACTTTACTATGTGGAAATAGTACTATTTATGTGAAACTATTCACAAACTGTAAACATTCGTCAGTAGGCCATAGGATAAAGACTTCCGGCTCCTCGGGCTGGTGCGAATATTTCAATGTCCGTATGTGCCAAACCGTTGGTTTGTGACACACCTTTACGCGTCCCTCGCTCGCTGCGCTCGCTCGAAATCTATTGCGCAACATAAAACCATACATCTTGCGTTCAGTAATCGATATGGTGGTGACATATTTCGAATTTGCGAACGTGTCGCATCGGTTGTGAGGTCGGACTAGATTATTACGAGCGAGCGGAGCGAGCGAGCAACGATCACAATTTCCAAGCTATACATATACCTTATATTGCCTTGCATATATTTCGTGTTATTACCTAATTTTGTCAGCCATTTCTGACATCACATTGCACTTTACTATGTGGAAATAGTACTATTTATGTGAAACTATTCATAAACTGTAAACATTTGTCAGTAGGCAATTCGATAAAGACTTCCGGCTCCTCGGGCTGGGGGAATATTTCAATGTCCCTATGTGCCAAACCGTTGGTTTGTGACACACCATTACACGGCTCTCGCTCGCTACGCTCGCTCGAAAGCTATAGCTTAACCTAAAACCAATCCATCTTGCGTTCAGTATTCGATATGGTGGTGACATATTTCGAATTTGCGAACGTGTCGCATCGGTTGTGACGTTGGACTAGATTTTTACGAGCGAGCGGAGCGAGCGAGCAACGGTGACAATTTCCAAGCTATACATATACCTTATATTCCATTTCATTTGTTTCGTGTTATTACCTAATTTTGTCAGCCATTTCTGACATCACATTGCACTTTACTATGTGGAAATAGTACTATTTATGTGGAACTATTCATAAACTGTAAACATTTGTCAGTAGGCAATTCGATAAACACTTCCGGCTCCTCGGGCTGGTGCGAATATTTCAATGACCGTATGTGCCAAACCGTTGGTTTGTGACACACATTTACACGTCTCTCGCTCGCTACGCTCGCTCGAAAGCTATAGCTTAACCTAAAACCAAGCCATCTTGCGTTCAGTATTCGATACGGTGGTGACATATTTCGAATTTGCGAACGTGTCGCATCGGTTGTGAGGTTGGACTAGATTTTTACGAGCGAGCGGAGCGAGCGAGCAACGATCACAATTTCCAAGTTATACATATACATTATATTGCCTTGCATATATTTCGTGTTATTACCTAATTTTGTCAGCCATTTCTGACATCAAATTGCACTTTACTATGTGGAAATAGTACTATTTATGTGAAACTATTCATAAACTGTAAACATTTGTTAGTAGGCAATTCGATAAAGACTTCCAGCTCCTCGGGCTGGTGCGAATATTTCAATGTCCGTATGTGCCAAACCGTTGGTTTGTGACACACCTTTACGCGTCTCTCGCTCGCTGCGCTCGCTCGAAAGCTATAGCCTAACCTAAAACCATACATCTTGCGTTCAGTAATCGATATGGTGGCGACATATTTCGAATTTGCGAACGTGTCGCATCGGTTGTGAGGTTGGACTAGATTTTTACGAGCGAGCGGAGCGAGCGAGCAACGGTGACAACTTCCAAGCTATA
Organism: Bombus affinis; assembly: GCF_024516045.1. Lineage (NCBI taxonomy): Eukaryota > Metazoa > Arthropoda > Insecta > Hymenoptera > Apidae > Bombus > Bombus affinis. Next base: position 113,205 of record NW_026108854.1, on the reverse strand, counting down.
CATATACCTTATATTGCCTTGCATATATTTCGTGTTATTACCTAATTTTGTCAGCCATTTCTGACATCACATTGCACTTTACTATGTGGAAATAGTACTATTTATGTGAAACTATTCATAAACTGTAAACATTTGTCAGTAGGCAATTCGATAAAGACTTCCGGCTCCTCGGGCTGGTGCGAATAAGTCAATGTCCCTATGTGCCAAACCGTTGGTATGTGACACACCATTAGACGGCTCTCGCTCGCTACGCTCGCTCGAAAGCTATAGCTTAACCTAAAACCAATCCATCTTGCGTTCAGTATTCGATATGGTGGTGACATATTTCGAATTTGCGAACGTGTCGCATCGGTTGTGAGGTTGGACTAGATTTTTACGAGCGAGCGCAGCGAGCGAGAAACGGTGACAATTTCCAAGCTATACATATACCTTATATTGCATTGCATTTGTTTCGTGTTATTACCTAATTTTGTCAGCCATTTCTGACATCACATTGCACTTTACTATGTGGAAATAGTACTATTTATGTGAAACTATTCACAAACTGTAAACATTCGTCAGTAGGCCATAGGATAAAGACTTCCGGCTCCTCGGGCTGGTGCGAATATTTCAATGTCCGTATGTGCCAAACCGTTGGTTTGTGACACACCTTTACGCGTCCCTCGCTCGCTGCGCTCGCTCGAAATCTATTGCGCAACATAAAACCATACATCTTGCGTTCAGTAATCGATATGGTGGTGACATATTTCGAATTTGCGAACGTGTCGCATCGGTTGTGAGGTCGGACTAGATTATTACGAGCGAGCGGAGCGAGCGAGCAACGATCACAATTTCCAAGCTATACATATACCTTATATTGCCTTGCATATATTTCGTGTTATTACCTAATTTTGTCAGCCATTTCTGACATCACATTGCACTTTACTATGTGGAAATAGTACTATTTATGTGAAACTATTCATAAACTGTAAACATTTGTCAGTAGGCAATTCGATAAAGACTTCCGGCTCCTCGGGCTGGGGGAATATTTCAATGTCCCTATGTGCCAAACCGTTGGTTTGTGACACACCATTACACGGCTCTCGCTCGCTACGCTCGCTCGAAAGCTATAGCTTAACCTAAAACCAATCCATCTTGCGTTCAGTATTCGATATGGTGGTGACATATTTCGAATTTGCGAACGTGTCGCATCGGTTGTGACGTTGGACTAGATTTTTACGAGCGAGCGGAGCGAGCGAGCAACGGTGACAATTTCCAAGCTATACATATACCTTATATTCCATTTCATTTGTTTCGTGTTATTACCTAATTTTGTCAGCCATTTCTGACATCACATTAAACTTTACTATGTGGAAATAGTACTATTTATGTGAAACTATTCATAAACTGTAAACATTTGTCAGTAGGCAATTCGATAAAGACTTCCGGCTCCTCGGGCTGGTGCGAATATTTCAATGTCCGTATTTGCCAAACCGTTGGTTTGTGACACACCTTTACGCGTCTCTCGCTCGCTGCGCTCGCTCGAAAGCTATAGCCTAACCTAAAACCATACATCTTGCGTTCAGTAATCGATATGGTGGCGACATATTTCGAATTTGCGAACGTGTCGCATCGGTTGTGAGGTTGGACTAGATTTTTACGAGCGAGCGGAGCGAGCGAGCAACGGTGACAACTTCCAAGCTATACATATACCTTATATTGCATTGCATTTGTTTCGTGTTATTACCTAATTTTGTCAGCCATTTCTGACATCACATTGCACTTTACTATGTGGAAATAGTACTATTTATGTGAAACTATTCATAAACTGTAAACATTTGTCAGTAGGCAATTCGATAAAGACTTCCGGCTCCTCGGGCTGGTGCGAATATTTCAATGACCGTATGTGCCAAACCGTTGGTTTGTGACACTCCTTTACACGTCTCTCGCTCGCTACGCTCGCTCGAAAGCTATAGCTTAACCTAAAACCAAGCCATCTTGCGTTCAGTATTCGATATGGCGGTGACATATTTCGAATTTGCGAATATGTCGCATCGGATGTGAGGTTGGACTAGATTTTTACGAGCGAGCGGAGCGAGCGAGCAACGATCACAATTTCCAAGTTATACATATACCTTATAATGCCTTGCATATATTTCGTGTTATTACCTAATTTTGTCAGCCATTTCTGTCATCACATTGCACTTTACTATGTGGAAATAGTACTATTTATGTGAAACTATTCATAAACTGTAAACATTTGTCAGTAGGCAATTCGATAAAGACTTCCGGCTCCTCGGGCTGGGGGAATATTTCAATGTCCCTATGTGCCAAACCGTTGGTTTGTGACACACCATTACACGGCTCTCGCTCGCTACGCTCGCTCGAAAGCTATAGCTTAACCTAAAACCAATCCATCTTGCGTTCAGTATTCGATATGGTGGTGACATATTTCGAATTTGCGAACGTGTCGCATCGGTTGTGACGTTGGACTAGATTTTTACGAGCGAGCGGAGCGAGCGAGCAACGGTGACAATTTCCAAGCTATACATATACCTTATATTCCATTTCATTTGTTTCGTGTTATTACCTAATTTTGTCAGCCATTTCTGACATCACATTGCACTTTACTATGTGGAAATAGTACTATTTATGTGGAACTATTCATAAACTGTAAACATTTGTCAGTAGGCAATTCGATAAACACTTCCGGCTCCTCGGGCTGGTGCGAATATTTCAATGACCGTATGTGCCAAACCGTTGGTTTGTGACACACATTTACACGTCTCTCGCTCGCTACGCTCGCTCGAAAGCTATAGCTTAACCTAAAACCAAGCCATCTTGCGTTCAGTATTCGATACGGTGGTGACATATTTCGAATTTGCGAACGTGTCGCATCGGTTGTGAGGTTGGACTAGATTTTTACGAGCGAGCGGAGCGAGCGAGCAACGATCACAATTTCCAAGTTATACATATACATTATATTGCCTTGCATATATTTCGTGTTATTACCTAATTTTGTCAGCCATTTCTGACATCAAATTGCACTTTACTATGTGGAAATAGTACTATTTATGTGAAACTATTCATAAACTGTAAACATTTGTTAGTAGGCAATTCGATAAAGACTTCCAGCTCCTCGGGCTGGTGCGAATATTTCAATGTCCGTATGTGCCAAACCGTTGGTTTGTGACACACCTTTACGCGTCTCTCGCTCGCTGCGCTCGCTCGAAAGCTATAGCCTAACCTAAAACCATACATCTTGCGTTCAGTAATCGATATGGTGGCGACATATTTCGAATTTGCGAACGTGTCGCATCGGTTGTGAGGTTGGACTAGATTTTTACGAGCGAGCGGAGCGAGCGAGCAACGGTGACAACTTCCAAGCTATACATATACCTTATATTGCCTTGCATATATTTCGTGTTATTACCTAATTTTGTCAGCCATTTCTGACATCACATTGCACTTTACTATGTGGAAATAGTACTATTTATGTGAAACTATTCATAAACTGTAAACATTTGTCAGTAGGCAATTCGATAAAGACTTCCGGCTCCTCGGGCTGGTGCGAATAAGTCAATGTCCCTATGTGCCAAACCGTTGGTATGTGACACACCATTAGACGGCTCTCGCTCGCTACGCTCGCTCGAAAGCTATAGCTTAACCTAAAACCAATCCATCTTGCGTTCAGTATTCGATATGGTGGTGACATATTTCGAATTTGCGAACGTGTCGCATCGGTTGTGAGGTTGGACTAGATTTTTACGAGCGAGCGCAGCGAGCGAGAAACGGTGACAATTTCCAAGCTATACATATACCTTATATTGCATTGCATTTGTTTCGTGTTATTACCTAATTTTGTCAGCCATTTCTGACATCACATTGCACTTTACTATGTGGAAATAGTACTATTTATGTGAAACTATTCACAAACTGTAAACATTCGTCAGTAGGCCATAGGATAAAGACTTCCGGCTCCTCGGGCTGGTGCGAATATTTCAATGTCCGTATGTGCCAAACCGTTGGTTTGTGACACACCTTTACGCGTCCCTCGCTCGCTGCGCTCGCTCGAAATCTATTGCGCAACATAAAACCATACATCTTGCGTGCAGTAATCGATATGGTGGTGACATATTTCGAATTTGCGAACGTGTCGCATCGGTTGTGAGGTCGGACTAGATTATTACGAGCGAGCGGAGCGAGCGAGCAACGATCACAATTTCCAAGCTATACATATACCTTATATTGCCTTGCATATATTTCGTGTTATTACCTAATTTTGTCAGCCATTTCTGACATCACATTGCACTTTACTATGTGGAAATAGTACTATTTATGTGAAACTATTCATAAACTGTAAACATTTGTCAGTAGGCAATTCGATAAAGACTTCCGGCTCCTCGGGCTGGGGGAATATTTCAATGTCCCTATGTGCCAAACCGTTGGTTTGTGACACACCATTACACGGCTCTCGCTCGCTACGCTCGCTCGAAAGCTATAGCTTAACCTAAAACCAATCCATCTTGCGTTCAGTATTCGATATGGTGGTGACATATTTCGAATTTGCGAACGTGTCGCATCGGTTGTGACGTTGGACTAGATTTTTACGAGCGAGCGGAGCGAGCGAGCAACGGTGACAATTTCCAAGCTATACATATACCTTATATTCCATTTCATTTGTTTCGTGTTATTACCTAATTTTGTCAGCCATTTCTGACATCACATTAAACTTTACTATGTGGAAATAGTACTATTTATGTGAAACTATTCATAAACTGTAAACATTTGTCAGTAGGCAATTCGATAAAGACTTCCGGCTCCTCGGGCTGGTGCGAATATTTCAATGTCCGTATTTGCCAAACCGTTGGTTTGTGACACACCTTTACGCGTCTCTCGCTCGCTGCGCTCGCTCGAAAGCTATAGCCTAACCTAAAACCATACATCTTGCGTTCAGTAATCGATATGGTGGCGACATATTTCGAATTTGCGAACGTGTCGCATCGGTTGTGAGGTTGGACTAGATTTTTACGAGCGAGCGGAGCGAGCGAGCAACGGTGACAACTTCCAAGCTATACATATACCTTATATTGCATTGCATTTGTTTCGTGTTATTACCTAATTTTGTCAGCCATTTCTGACATCACATTGCACTTTACTATGTGGAAATAGTACTATTTATGTGAAACTATTCATAAACTGTAAACATTTGTCAGTAGGCAATTCGATAAAGACTTCCGGCTCCTCGGGCTGGTGCGAATATTTCAATGACCGTATGTGCCAAACCGTTGGTTTGTGACACTCCTTTACACGTCTCTCGCTCGCTACGCTCGCTCGAAAGCTATAGCTTAACCTAAAACCAAGCCATCTTGCGTTCAGTATTCGATATGGCGGTGACATATTTCGAATTTGCGAACATGTCGCATCGGATGTGAGGTTGGACTAGATTTTTACGAGCGAGCGGAGCGAGCGAGCAACGATCACAATTTCCAAGTTATACATATACCTTATAATGCCTTGCATATATTTCGTGTTATTACCTAATTTTGTCAGCCATTTCTGTCATCACATTGCACTTTACTATGTGGAAATAGTACTATTTATGTGAAACTATTCATAAACTGTAAACATTTGTCAGTAGGCAATTCGATAAAGACTTCCGGCTCCTCGGGCTGGTGGGAATATTTCTATGTCCGTATGTGCCAAACCGTTGGTTTGTGACACACCTTTACGCGTCCCTCGCTCGCTGCGCTCGCTCGAAAACTATTGCCCAACCTAAAAACAATCCATCTTGCGTTCATTATTCGATATGGTGGCGACATATTTCGAATTTGCGAAGGTGTCGCATCGGTTGTGAGGTTGGACTAGATTTTTACGAGCGAGCGGAGCGAGCGAGAAACGGTGACAATTTCCAAGCTATACATATACCTTATATTGCATTGCATTTGTTTCGTGTTATTACCTAATTTTGTCAGCCATTTCTGACATCACATTGCACTTTACTATGTGGAAATAGTACTATTTATGTGAAACTATTCACAAACTGTAAACATTTGTCAGTAGGCCATAGGATAAAGACTTCCGGCTCCTCGGGCTGTTGCGAATATTTCAATGTCCGTATGTGCCAAACCGTTTGTTTGTGACACACCTTTACGCGTCCCTCGCTCGCTGCGCTCGCTCGAAATCTATTGCCCAACATAAAACCATACATCTTGCGTTCAGTAATCGATATGGTGGTGACATATTTCGAATTTGCGAACGTGTCGCATCGGTTGTGAGGTCGGACTAGATTTTTACGAGCGAGCGGAGCGAGCGAGCAACGATCACAATTTCCAAGCTATACATATACCTTATATTGCCTTGCATATATTTCGTGTTATTACCTAATTTTGTCAGCCATTTCTGACATCACATTGCACTTTACTATGTGGAAATAGTACTATTTATGTGAAACTATTCATAAACTGTAAACATTTGTCAGTAGGGAATTCGATAAAGACTTCCGGCTCCTCGGGCTGGTGCGAATATTTCAATGTCCGTATGTGCCAAACCGTTGGTTTGTGACACACCTTTACGCGTCTCTCGCTCGCTGCGCTCGCTAGAAAGCTATAGCCTAACCTAAAACCATACATCTTGCGTTCAGTAATCGATATGGTGGCGACATATTTCGAATTTGCGAACGTGTCGCATCGGTTGTGAGGTTGGACTAGATTTTTACGAGCGAGCGGAGCGAGCGAGCAACGGTGACAATTTCCAAGCTATACATATACCTTATATTGCATTGCATTTGTTTCGTGTTATTACCTAATTTTGTCAGCCATTTCGGACATCACATTGCACTGTAGTATGTGGAAATAGTACTATTTATGTGAAGCTATTCATAAACTGTAAACATTTGTCAGTAGGCCATAGGATAACGACTTCCGGCTCCTCGGGCTGGTGCGAATATTTCAATGTCCGAATGTGCCAAACCGTTGGTTTGTGACACACCTTTACGCGTCTCTCGCTCGCTGCGCTCGCTAGAAAGCTATAGCCTAACCTAAAACCATACATCTTGCGTTCAGTAATCGATATGGTGGCGACATATTTCGAATTTGCGAACGTGTCGCATCGGTTGTGAGGTCGGACTAGATTTTTACGAGCGAGCGGAGCGAGCGAGCAACGATCACAATTTCCAAGCTATACATATACCTTATATTGCCTTGCATATATTTCGTGTTATTACCTAATTTTGTCAGCCATTTCGGACATAACATTGCACTTTACTATGTGGAAATAGTACTATTTATGTGAAACTATTCATAAACTGTAAACATTTGTCAGTAGGCAATTCGATAAAGACTTCCGGCTCCTCGGGCTGGGGGAATATTTCAATGTCCCTATGTGCCAAACCGTTGGTTTGTGACACACCATTACACGGCTCTCGCTCGCTACGCTCGCTCGAAAGCTATAGCTTAACCTAAAACCAATCCATCTTGCGTTCAGTATTCGATATGGTGGTGACATATTTCGAATTTGCGAACGTGTCGCATCGGTTGTGACGTTGGACTAGATTTTTACGAGCGAGCGGAGCGAGCGAGCAACGGTGACAATTTCCAAGCTATACATATACCTTATATTGCATTGCATTTGTTTCGTGTTATTACCTAATTTTGTCAGCCATTTCGGACATCACATTGCACTGTAGTATGTGGAAATAGTACTATTTATGTGAAGCTATTCATAAACTGTAAACATTTGTCAGTAGGCCATAGGATAACGACTTCCGGCTCCTCGGGCTGGTGCGAATATTTCAATGTCCGAATGTGCCAAACCGTTGGTTTGTGACACACCTTTACGCGTCTCTCGCTCGCTGCGCTCGCTAGAAAGCTATAGCCTAACCTAAAGCCATACATCTTGCGTTCAGTAATCGATATGGTGGCGACATATTTCGAATTTGCGAACGTGTCGCATCGGTTGTGAGGTCGGACTAGATTTTTACGAGCGAGCGGAGCGAGCGAGCAACGATCACAATTTCCAAGCTATACATATACCTTATATTGCCTTGCATATATTTCGTGTTATTACCTAATTTTGTCAGCCATTTCGGACATAACATTGCACTGTAGTATGTGGAAATAGTACTATTTATGTGAAACTATTCATAAACTGTAAACATTTGTCAGTAGGCAATTCGATAAAGACTTCCGGCTCCTCGGGCTGGTGGGAATATTTCAATGTCCCTATGTGCCAAACCGTTGGTATGTGACACACCATTAGACGGCTCTCGCTCGCTACGCTCGCTCGAAAGCTATAGCTTAACCTAAAACCAATCCATCTTGCGTTCAGTATTCGATATGGTGGTGACATATTTCGAATTTGCGAACGTGTCGCATCGGTTGTGAGGTTGAACTAGATTTTTACGAGCGAGCGCAGCGAGCGAGAAACGGTGACAATTTCCAAGCTATACATATACCTTATATTGCATTGCATTTGTTTCGTGTTATTACCTAATTTTGTCAGCCATTTCTGACATCACATTGCACTTTACTATGTGGAAATAGTACTATTTATGTGAAACTATTCACAAACTGTAAACATTCGTCAGTAGGCCATAGGATAAAGACTTCCGGCTCCTCGGGCTGGTGCGAATATTTCAATGTCCGTATGTGCCAAACCGTTGGTTTGTGACACACCTTTACGCGTCCCTCGCTCGCTGCGCTCGCTCGAAATCTATTGCGCAACATAAAACCATACATCTTGCGTTCAGTAATCGATATGGTGGTGACATATTTCGAATTTGCGAACGTGTCGCATCGGTTGTGAGGTCGGACTAGATTATTACGAGCGAGCGGAGCGAGCGAGCAACGATCATAATTTCCAAGCTATACATATACCTTATATTGCCTTGCATATATTTCGTGTTATTACCTAATTTTGTCAGCCATTTCTGACATCACATTGCACTTTACTATGTGGAAATAGTACTATTTATGTGAAACTATTCATAAACTGTAAACATTTGTCAGTAGGCAATTCGATAAAGACTTCCGGCTCCTCGGGCTGGGGGAATATTTCAATGTCCCTATGTGCCAAACCGTTGGTTTGTGACACACCATTACACGGCTCTCGCTCGCTACGCTCGCTCGAAAGCTATAGCTTAACCTAAAACCAATCCATCTTGCGTTCAGTATTCGATATGGTGGTGACATATTTCGAATTTGCGAACGTGTCGCATCGGTTGTGAGGTTGGACTAGATTTTTACGAGCGAGCGGAGCGAGCGAGCAACGGTGACAATTTCCAAGCTATACATATACCTTATATTGCATTGCATTTGTTTCGTGTTATTACCTAATTTTGTCAGCCATTTCGGACATCACATTGCACTGTAGTATGTGGAAATAGTACTATTTATGTGAAACTATTCATAAACTGTAAACATTTGTCAGTAGGCAATTCGATAAAGACTTCCGGCTCCTCGGGCTGGGGGAATATTTCAATGTCCCTATGTGCCAAACCGTTGGTTTGTGACACACCATTACACGGCTCTCGCTCGCTACGCTCGCTCGAAAGCTATAGCTTAACCTAAAACCAATCCATCTTGCGTTCAGTATTCGATATGGTGGTGACATATTTCGAATTTGCGAACGTGTCGCATCGGTTGTGACGTTGGACTAGATTTTTACGAGCGAGCGGAGCGAGCGAGCAACGGTGACAATTTCCAAGCTATACATATACCTTATATTGCATTGCATTTGTTTCGTGTTATTACCTAATTTTGTCAACCATTTCTGACATCACATTGCACTTTACTATGTGGAAATAGTACTATTTATGTGAAACTATTCATAAACTGTAAACATTTGTCAGTAGGCCATAGGATAACGACTTCCGGCTCCTCGGGCTGGTGCGAATATTTCAATGTCCGAATGTGCCAAACCGTTGGTTTGTGACACACCTTTACGCGTCTCTCGCTCGCTGCGCTCGCTAGAAAGCTATAGCCTAACCTAAAACCATACATCTTGCGTTCAGTAATCGATATGGTGGCGACATATTTCGAATTTGCGAACGTGTCGCATCGGTTGTGAGGTCGGACTAGATTTTTACGAGCGAGCGGAGCGAGCGAGCAACGATCACAATTTCCAAGCTATACATATACCTTATATTGCATTGCATTTGTTTCGTGTTATTACCTAATTTTGTCAGCCATTTCTGACATCACATTGCACTGTAGTATGTGGAAATAGTACTATTTATGTGAAACTATTCATAAACTGTAAACATTTGTCAGTAGGCAATTCGATAAAGACTTCCGGCTCCTCGGGCTGGTGGGAATATTTCTATGTCCGTATGTGCCAAACCGTTGGTTTGTGACACACCTTTACGCGTCCCTCGCTCGCTGCGCTCGCTCGAAAACTATTGCCCAACCTAAAACCAATCCATCTTGCGTTCATTATTCGATATGGTGGCGATATATTTCGAATTTGCTAACGTGTCGCATCGGTTGTGAGGTTGGACTAGATTTTTACGAGCGAGCGGAGCGAGCGAGCAACGGTGACAATTTCCAAGCTATACATATACCTTATATTGCATTGCATTTGTTTCGTGTTATTACCTAATTTTGTCAGCCATTTCGGATATCACATTGCACTGTAGTATGTGGAAATAGTACTATTTATGTGAAGCTAATCAAAAACTGTAAAAATTTGTCAGTAGGCCATAGGATAACGACTTCCGGCTCCTCGGGCTGGTGCGAATATTTCAATGACCGTATGTGCCAAACCGTTGGTTTGTGACACTCCATTACACGTCTCTCGCTCGCTACGCTCGCTCGAAAGCTATAGCTTAACCTAAAACCAAGCCATCTTTCGTTCAGTATTCGATATGGCGGTGACATATTTCGATTTTGCGAACATGTCGCATCGGTTGTGAGGTTGGACTAGATTTTTACGAGCGAGCGGAGCGAGCGAGCAACGATCACAATTTCCAAGTTATACATATACCTTATATAGCCTTGCATATATTTCGTGTTATTACCTAATTTTGTCAGCCATTTCTGTCATCACATTGCACTTTACTATGTGGAAATAGTACTATTTATGTGAAACTATTCATAAACTGTAAACATTTGTCAGTAGGCCATAGGATAAAGACTTCCGGCTCCGCGGGCTGGTGCGAATATTTCAATGTCCGTATGTGCCAAACCGTTGGTTTGTGACACACCTTTACGCGTCCCTCGCTCGCTGCGCTCGCTCGAAATCTATTGCCCAACATAAAACCATACATCTTGCGTTCAGTAATCGATATGGTGGCGACATATTTCGAATTTGCGAACGTGTCGCATCGGTTGTGAGGTTGGACTAGATTTTTACGAGCGAGCGGAGCGAGCGAGCAACGATTACAATTTCCAAGCTATACATATACCTTATATTGCCTTGCATATATTTCGTGTTATTACCTAATTTTGTCAGCCATTTCTGACATCACATTGCACTTTACTATGTGGAAATAGTACTATTTATGTGAAACTATTCATAAACTGTAAACATTTGTCAGTAGGCAATTCGATAAAGACTTCCGGCTCCTCGGGCTGGTGCGAATATTTCAATGTCCGTATGTGCCAAACCGTTGGTTTGTGACACACCTTTACACGTCTCTCGCTCGCTACGCTCGCTCGAAAGCTATAGCTTAAAATAAAACCAAGCCATCTTGCGTTCATTATTCGATATGGTGGCGACATATTTCGAATTTGCGAAGGTGTCGCATCGGTTGTGAGGTTGGACTAGATTTTTACGAGCGAGCGGAGCGAGCGAGAAACGGTGACAATTTCCAAGCTATACATATACCTTATATTGCATTGCATTTGTTTCGTGTTATTACCTAATTTTGTCAGCCATTTCTGACATCACATTGCACTTTACTATGTGGAAATAGTACTATTTATGTGAAACTATTCACAAACTGTAAACATTTGTCAGTAGGCCATAGGATAACGACTTCCGGCTCCTCGGGCTGGTGCGAATATTTCAATGTCCGAATGTGCCAAACCGTTGGTTTGTGACACACCTTTACGCGTCTCTCGCTCGCTGCGCTCGCTAGAAAGCTATAGCCTAACCTAAAACCATACATCTTGCGTTCAGTAATCGATATGGTGGCGACATATTTCGAATTTGCGAACGTGTCGCATCGGTTGTGAGGTCGGACTAGATTTTTACGAGCGAGCGGAGCGAGCGAGCAACGATCACAATTTCCAAGCTATACATATACCTTATATTGCCTTGCATATATTTCGTGTTATTACCTAATTTTGTCAGCCATTTCTGACATCACATTGCACTTTACTATGTGGAAATAGTACTATTTATGTGAAACTATTCATAAACTGTAAACATTTGTCAGTAGGCAATTCGATAAAGACTTCCGGCTCCTCGGGCTGGTGCGAATATTTCAATGTCCGTATGTGCCAAACCGTTGGTTTGTGACACACCTTTACGAGTCTCTCGCTCGCTGCGCTCGCTCGAAAGCTATAGCCTAACCTAAAACCATACATCTTGCGTTCAGTAATCGATATGGTGGCGACATATTTCGAATTTGCGAACGTGTCGCATCGGTTGTGAGGTTGGACTAGATTTTTACGAGCGAGCGGAGCGAGCGAGCAACGGTGACAATTTCCAAGCTATACATATACCTTATATTGCATTGCATTTGTTTCGTGTTATTACCTAATTTTGTCAGCCATTTCGGACATCACATTGCACTGTAGTATGTGGAAATAGTACTATTTATGTGAAACTATTCATAAACTGTAAACATTTGTCAGTAGGCAATTCGATAAAGACTTCCGGCTCCTCGGGCTGGGGGAATATTTCAATGTCCCTATGTGCCAAACCGTTGGTTTGTGACACACCATTACACGGCTCTCGCTCGCTACGCTCGCTCGAAAGCTATAGCTTAACCTAAAACCAATCCATCTTGCGTTCAGTATTCGATATGGTGGTGACATATTTCGAATTTGCGAACGTGTCGCATCGGTTGTGACGTTGGACTAGATTTTTACGAGCGAGCGGAGCGAGCGAGCAACGGTGACAATTTCCAAGCTATACATATACCTTATATTGCATTGCATTTGTTTCGTGTTATTACCTAATTTTGTCAGCCATTTCGGACATCACATTGCACTGTAGTATGTGGAAATAGTACTATTTATGTGAAGCTATTCATAAACTGTAAACATTTGTCAGTAGGCCATAGGATAACGACTTCCGGCTCCTCGGGCTGGTGCGAATATTTCAATGTCCGAATGTGCCAAACCGTTGGTTTGTGACACACCTTTACGCGTCTCTCGCTCGCTGCGCTCGCTAGAAAGCTATAGCCTAACCTAAAACCATACATCTTGCGTTCAGTAATCGATATGGTGGCGACATATTTCGAATTTGCGAACGTGTCGCATCGGTTGTGAGGTCGGACTAGATTTTTACGAGCGAGCGGAGCGAGCGAGCAACGATCACAATTTCCAAGCTATACATATACCTTATATTGCCTTGCATATATTTCGTGTTATTACCTAATTTTGTCAGCCATTTCGGACATAACATTGCACTGTAGTATGTGGAAATAGTACTATTTATGTGAAACTATTCATAAACTGTAAACATTTGTCAGTAGGCAATTCGATAAAGACTTCCGGCTCCTCGGGCTGGTGGGAATATTTCAATGTCCCTATGTGCCAAACCGTTGGTATGTGACACACCATTAGACGGCTCTCGCTCGCTACGCTCGCTCGAAAGCTATAGCTTAACCTAAAACCAATCCATCTTGCGTTCAGTATTCGATATGGTGGTGACATATTTCGAATTTGCGAACGTGTCGCATCGGTTGTGAGGTTGGACTAGATTTTTACGAGCGAGCGCAGCGAGCGAGAAACGGTGACAATTTCCAAGCTATACATATACCTTATATTGCATTGCATTTGTTTCGTGTTATTACCTAATTTTGTCAGCCATTTCTGACATCACATTGCACTTTACTATGTGGAAATAGTACTATTTATGTGAAACTATTCACAAACTGTAAACATTCGTCAGTAGGCCATAGGATAAAGACTTCCGGCTCCTCGGGCTGGTGCGAATATTTCAATGTCCGTATGTGCCAAACCGTTGGTTTGTGACACACCTTTACGCGTCCCTCGCTCGCTGCGCTCGCTCGAAATCTATTGCGCAACATAAAACCATACATCTTGCGTTCAGTAATCGATATGGTGGTGACATATTTCGAATTTGCGAACGTGTCGCATCGGTTGTGAGGTCGGACTAGATTATTACGAGCGAGCGGAGCGAGCGAGCAACGATCACAATTTCCAAGCTATACATATACCTTATATTGCCTTGCATATATTTCGTGTTATTACCTAATTTTGTCAGCCATTTCTGACATCACATTGCACTTTACTATGTGGAAATAGTACTATTTATGTGAAACTATTCATAAACTGTAAACATTTGTCAGTAGGCAATTCGATAAAGACTTCCGGCTCCTCGGGCTGGGGGAATATTTCAATGTCCCTATGTGCCAAACCGTTGGTTTGTGACACACCATTACACGGCTCTCGCTCGCTACGCTCGCTCGAAAGCTATAGCTTAACCTAAAACCAATCCATCTTGCGTTCAGTATTCGATATGGTGGTGACATATTTCGAATTTGCGAACGTGTCGCATCGGTTGTGACGTTGGACTAGATTTTTACGAGCGAGCGGAGCGAGCGAGCAACGGTGACAATTTCCAAGCTATACATATACCTTATATTGCATTGCATTTGTTTCGTGTTATTACCTAATTTTGTCAACCATTTCTGACATCACATTGCACTTTACTATGTGGAAATAGTACTATTTATGTGAAACTATTCATAAACTGTAAACATTTGTCAGTAGGCAATTCGATAAAGACTTCCGGCTCCTCGGGCTGGGGGAATATTTCAATGTCCCTATGTGCCAAACCGTTGGTTTGTGACACACCATTACACGGCTCTCGCTCGCTACGCTCGCTCGAAAGCTATAGCTTAACCTAAAACCAATCCATCTTGCGTTCAGTATTCGATATGGTGGTGACATATTTCGAATTTGCGAACGTGTCGCATCGGTTGTGACGTTGGACTAGATTTTTACGAGCGAGCGGAGCGAGCGAGCAACGGTGACAATTTCCAAGCTATACATATACCTTATATTGCATTGCATTTGTTTCGTGTTATTACCTAATTTTGTCAGCCATTTCTGACATCACATTGCACTTTACTATGTGGAAATAGTACTATTTATGTGAAACTATTCACAAACTGTAAACATTTGTCAGTAGGCCATAGGATAAAGACTTCCGGCTCCTCGGGCTGGTGCGAATATTTCAATGTCCGTATGTGCCAAACCGTTGGTTTGTGACACACCTTTACGCGTCCCTCGCTCGCTGCGCTCGCTCGAAAACTATTGCCCAACCTAAAACCATACATCTTGCGTTCCGTAATCGATATGGTGGCGACTTATTTCAAATTTGCGAACGTGTCGCATCGGTTGTGAGGTCGGACTAGATTTTTACGAGCGAGCGGAGCGAGCGAGCAACGGTGACAATTTCCAAGCTATACATATACCTTATATTGCATTGCATTTGTTTCGTGTTATTACCTAATTTTGTCAGCCATTTCTGACATCACATTGCACTGTAGTATGTGGAAATAGTACTATTTATGTGAAACTATTCATAAACTGTAAACATTTGTCACTAGGCAATTCGATAGACTTCCGGCTCCTCGGGCTGGTGCGAATATCTCAATGTCCGTATGTGCCAAACCGTTGGTTTGTGACACACCTTTACGCGTCTCTCGCTCGCTGCGCTCGCTCGAAAGTTATAGCCTAACCTAAAACCATACATCTTGCGTTCAGTAATCGATATGGTGGCGACTTATTTCAAATTTGCGAACGTGTCGCATCGGTTGTGAGCTCGGACTAGATTTTTACGAGCGAGCGGAGCGAGCGAGCTACGATCACAATTTCCAAGCTATACATATACCTTATATTGCATTGCATTTGTTTCGTGTTATTACCTAATTTTGTCAGCCATTTCTGACATCACATTGCACTTTACTATGTGGAAATAGTACTATTTATGTGAAACTATTCATAAACTGTAAACATTTGTCAGTAGGCAATTCGATAAAGACTTCCGGCTCCTCGGGCTGGTGCGAATATTTCAATGTCCGAATGTGCCAAACCGTTGGTTTGTGACACACCTTTACGCGTCCCTCGCTCGCTGCGCTCGCTCGAAAACAATTGCCCAACCTAAAACCAATCCATCTTGCGTTCATTATTCGATATGGTGGCGACTTATTTCAAATTTGCGAACGTGTCGCATCGGTTGTGAGCTCGGACTAGATTTTTACGAGCGAGCGGAGCGAGCGAGCTACGATCACAATTTCCAAGCTATACATATACCTTATATTGCATTGCATTTGTTTCGTGTTATTACCTAATTTTGTCAGCCATTTCTGACATCACATTGCACTTTACTATGTGGAAATAGTACTATTTATGTGAAACTATTCATAAACTGTAAACATTTGTCAGTAGGCAATTCGATAAAGACTTCCGGCTCCTCGGGCTGGTGCGAATATTTCAATGTCCGTATGTGCCAAACCGTTGGTTTATGACACACCTTTACGCGTCTCTCGCTCGCTGCGCTCGCTCGAAAGTTATAGCCTAACCTAAAACCATACATCTTGCGTTCAGTAATCGATATGGTGGCGATATATTTCGAATTTGCTAACGTGTCGCATCGGTTGTGAGGTTGGACTAGATTTTTACGAGCGAGCGGAGCGAGCGAGCAACGGTGACAATTTCCAAGCTATACATATACCTTATATTGCATTGCATTTGTTTCGTGTTATTACCTAATTTTGTCAGCCATTTCGGATATCACATTGCACTGTAGTATGTGGAAATAGTACTATTTATGTGAAGCTAATCATAAACTGTAAAAATTTGTCAGTAGGCCATAGGATAACGACTTCCGGCTCCTCGGGCTGGTGCGAATATTTCAATGACCGTATGTGCCAAACCGTTGGTTTGTGACACTCCATTACACGTCTCTCGCTCGCTACGCTCGCTCGAAAGCTATAGCTTAACCTAAAACCAAGCCATCTTTCGTTCAGTATTCGATATGGCGGTGACATATTTCGATTTTGCGAACATGTCGCATCGGTTGTGAGGTTGGACTAGATTTTTACGAGCGAGCGGAGCGAGCGAGCAACGATCACAATTTCCAAGTTATACATATACCTTATATAGCCTTGCATATATTTCGTGTTATTACCTAATTTTGTCAGCCATTTCTGTCATCACATTGCACTTTACTATGTGGAAATAGTACTATTTATGTGAAACTATTCATAAACTGTAAACATTTGTCAGTAGGCAATTCGATAAAGACTTCCGGCTCCTCGGGCTGGTGCGAATATTTCAATGTCCGTATGTGCCAAACCGTTGGTTTGTGACACACCTTTACGCGTCCCTCGCTCGCTGCGCTCGCACGAAAACTATTGCCCAACCTAAAACCAATCCATCTTGCGTTCATTATTCGATATGGTGGCGACATATTTCGAATTTGCGAACGTGTCGCATCGGTTGTGAGGTTGGACTAGATTTTTACGAGCGAGCGCAGCGAGCGAGAAACGGTGACAATTTCCAAGCTATACATATACCTTATATTGCATTGCATTTGTTTCGTGTTATTACCTAATTTTGTCAGCCATTTCTGACATCACATTGCACTTTACTATGTGGAAATAGTACTATTTATGTGAAACTATTCACAAACTGTAAACATTCGTCAGTAGGCCATAGGATAAAGACTTCCGGCTCCTCGCGCTGGTGCGAATATTTCAATGTCCGTATGTGCCAAACCGTTGGTTTGTGACACTCCTTTACACGTCTCTCGCTCGTTACGCTCGCTCGAAAGCTATAGCTTAACCTAAAACCAAGCCATCTTGCGTTCAGTATTCGATATGGTGGTGACATATTTCGAATTTGCGAACGTGTCGCATCGGTTGTGACGTTGGACTAGATTTTTACGAGCGAGCGGAGCGAGCGAGCAACGGTGACAATTTCCAAGCTATACATATACCTTATATTGCATTGCATTTGTTTCGTGTTATTACCTAATTTTGTCAGCCATTTCGGACATCACATTGCACTGTAGTATGTGGAAATAGTACTATTTATGTGAAGCTATTCATAAACTGTAAACATTTGTCAGTAGGCCATAGGATAACGACTTCCGGCTTCTCGGGCTGGTGCGAATATTTCAATGTCCGAATGTGCCAAACCGTTGGTTTGTGACACACCTTTACGCGTCTCTCGCTCGCTGCGCTCGCTAGAAAGCTATAGCCTAACCTAAAACCATACATCTTGCGTTCAGTAATCGATATGGTGGCGACATATTTCGAATTTGCGAACGTGTCGCATCGGTTGTGAGGTCGGACTAGATTTTTACGAGCGAGCGGAGCGAGCGAGCAACGATCACAATTTCCAAGCTATACATATACCTTATATTGCCTTGCATATATTTCGTGTTATTACCTAATTTTGTCAGCCATTTCGGACATAACATTGCACTGTAGTATGTGGAAATAGTACTATTTATGTGAAACTATTCATAAACTGTAAACATTTGTCAGTAGGCAATTCGATAAAGACTTCCGGCTCCTCGGGCTGGTGGGAATATTTCAATGTCCCTATGTGCCAAACCGTTGGTATGTGACACACCATTAGACGGCTCTCGCTCGCTACGCTCGCTCGAAAGCTATAGCTTAACCTAAAACCAATCCATCTTGCGTTCAGTATTCGATATGGTGGTGACATATTTCGAATTTGCGAACGTGTCGCATCGGTTGTGAGGTTGGACTAGATTTTTACGAGCGAGCGCAGCGAGCGAGAAACGGTGACAATTTCCAAGCTATACATATACCTTATATTGCATTGCATTTGTTTCGTGTTATTACCTAATTTTGTCAGCCATTTCTGACATCACATTGCACTTTACTATGTGGAAATAGTACTATTTATGTGAAACTATTCACAAACTGTAAACATTCGTCAGTAGGCCATAGGATAAAGACTTCCGGCTCCTCGGGCTGGTGCGAATATTTCAATGTCCGTATGTGCCAAACCGTTGGTTTGTGACACACCTTTACGCGTCCCTCGCTCGCTGCGCTCGCTCGAAATCTATTGCGCAACATAAAACCATACATCTTGCGTTCAGTAATCGATATGGTGGTGACATATTTCGAATTTGCGAACGTGTCGCATCGGTTGTGAGGTCGGACTAGATTATTACGAGCGAGCGGAGCGAGCGAGCAACGATCACAATTTCCAAGCTATACATATACCTTATATTGCCTTGCATATATTTCGTGTTATTACCTAATTTTGTCAGCCATTTCTGACATCACATTGCACTTTACTATGTGGAAATAGTACTATTTATGTGAAACTATTCATAAACTGTAAACATTTGTCAGTAGGCAATTCGATAAAGACTTCCGGCTCCTCGGGCTGGGGGAATATTTCAATGTCCCTATGTGCCAAACCGTTGGTTTGTGACACACCATTACACGGCTCTCGCTCGCTACGCTCGCTCGAAAGCTATAGCTTAACCTAAAACCAATCCATCTTGCGTTCAGTATTCGATATGGTGGTGACATATTTCGAATTTGCGAACGTGTCGCATCGGTTGTGACGTTGGACTAGATTTTTACGAGCGAGCGGAGCGAGCGAGCAACGGTGACAATTTCCAAGCTATACATATACCTTATATTGCATTGCATTTGTTTCGTGTTATTACCTAATTTTGTCAACCATTTCTGACATCACATTGCACTTTACTATGTGGAAATAGTACTATTGATGTGAAACTATTCATAAACTGTAAACATTTGTCAGTAGGCAATTCGATAAAGACTTCCGGCTCCTCGGGCTGGGGGAATATTTCAATGTCCCTATGTGCCAAACCGTTGGTTTGTGACACACCATTACACGGCTCTCGCTCGCTACGCTCGCTCGAAAGCTATAGCTTAACCTAAAACCAATCCATCTTGCGTTCAGTATTCGATATGGTGGTGACATATTTCGAATTTGCGAACGTGTCGCATCGGTTGTGACGTTGGACTAGATTTTTACGAGCGAGCGGAGCGAGCGAGCAACGGTGACAATTTCCAAGCTATACATATACCTTATATTGCATTGCATTTGTTTCGTGTTATTACCTAATTTTGTCAGCCATTTCTGACATCACATTGCACTTTACTATGTGGAAATAGTACTATTTATGTGAAACTATTCACAAACTGTAAACATTTGTCAGTAGGCCATAGGATAAAGACTTCCGGCTCCTCGGGCTGGTGCGAATATTTCAATGTCCGTATGTGCCAAACCGTTGGTTTGTGACACACCTTTACGCGTCCCTCGCTCGCTGCGCTCGCTCGAAAACTATTGCCCAACCTAAAACCATACATCTTGCGTTCCGTAATCGATATGGTGGCGACTTATTTCAAATTTGCGAACGTGTCGCATCGGTTGTGAGGTCGGACTAGATTTTTACGAGCGAGCGGAGCGAGCGAGCAACGGTGACAATTTCCAAGCTATACATATACCTTATATTGCATTGCATTTGTTTCGTGTTATTACCTAATTTTGTCAGCCATTTCTGACATCACATTGCACTGTAGTATGTGGAAATAGTACTATTTATGTGAAACTATTCATAAACTGTAAACATTTGTCACTAGGCAATTCGATAGACTTCCGGCTCCTCGGGCTTGTGCGAATATCTCAATGTCCGTATGTGCCAAACCGTTGGTTTGTGACACACCTTTACGCGTCTCTCGCTCGCTGCGCTCGCTCGAAAGTTATAGCCTAACCTAAAACCATACATCTTGCGTTCAGTAATCGATATGGTGGCGACATATTTCGAATTTGGGAACGTGTCGCATCGGTTGTGAGGTTGGACTAGATTTTTACGAGCGAGCGCAGCGAGCGAGAAACGGTGACAATTTCCAAGCTATACATATACCTTATATTGCATTGCATTTGTTTCGTGTTATTACCTAATTTTGTCAGCCATTTCTGACATCACATTGCACTTTACTATGTGGAAATAGTACTATTTATGTGAAACTATTCACAAACTGTAAACATTCGTCAGTAGGCCATAGGATAAAGACTTCCGGCTCCTCGCGCTGGTGCGAATATTTCAATGTCCGTATGTGCCAAACCGTTGGTTTGTGACACTCCTTTACACGTCTCTCGCTCGTTACGCTCGCTCGAAAGCTATAGCTTAACCTAAAACCAAGCCATCTTGCGTTCAGTATTCGATATGGCGGTGACATATTTCGAATTTGCGAACATGTCGCATCGGATGTGAGGTTGGACTAGATTTTTACGAGCGAGCGGAGCGAGCGAGCAACGATCACAATTTCCAAGTTATACATATACCTTATAATGCCTTGCATATATTTCGTGTTATTACCTAATTTTGTCAGCCATTTCTGTCATCACATTGCACTTTACTATGTGGAAATAGTACTATTTATGTGAAACTATTCATAAACTGTAAACATTTGTCAGTAGGCAATTCGATAAAGACTTCCGGCTCCTCGGGCTGGGGCGAATATTTCAATGTCCGTATGTGCCAAACCGTTGGTTTGTGACACACCTTTACGCGTCCCTCGCTCGCTGCGCTCGCTCGAAAACTATTGCCCAACCTAAAACCAATCCATCTTGCGTTCATTATTCGATATGGTGGCGACATATTTCGAATTTGCGAACATGTCGCATCGGTTGTGAGGTTGGACTAGATTTATACGAGCGAGCGGAGCGAGCGAGAAACGGTGACAATTTCCAAGCTATACATATACCTTATATTGCATTGCATTTGTTTCGTGTTATTACCTAATTTTGTCAGCCATTTCTGACATCACATTGCACTTTACTATGTGGAAATAGTACTACTTATGTGAAACTATTCACAAACTGTAAACATTTGTCAGTAGGCCATAGGATAAAGACTTCCGGCTCCTCGGGCTGGTGCGAATATTTCAATGTCCGTATGTGCCAAACCGTTCGTTTGTGACACACCTTTACGCGTCCCTCGCTCGCTGCGCTCGCTCGAAATCTATTGCCCAACATAAAACCATACATCTTGCGTTCAGTAATCGATATGGTGGTGACATATTTCGAATTTGCGAACGTGTCGCATCGGTTGTGAGGTCGGACTAGATTTTTACGAGCGAGCGGAGCGAGCGAGCAACGATCACAATTTCCAAGCTATACATATACCTTATATTGCCTTGCATATATTTCGTGTTATTACCTAATTTTGTCAGCCATTTCTGACATCACATTGCACTTTACTATGTGGAAATAGTACTATTTATGTGAAACTATTCATAAACTGTAAACATTTGTCAGTAGGCAATTCGATAAAGACTTCCGGCTCCTCGGGCTGGTGCGAATATTTCAATGTCCGTATGTGCCAAACCGTTGGTTTGTGACACACCTTTACGCGTCTCTCGCTCGCTGCGCTCGCTCGAAAGCTATAGCCTAACCTAAAACCATACATCTTGCGTTCAGTAATCGATATGGTGGCGACATATTTCGAATTTGCGAACGTGTCGCATCGGTTGTGAGGTTGGACTAGATTTTTACGAGCGAGCGGAGCGAGCAAGCAACGATTACAATTTCCAAGCTATACATATACCTTATATTGCCTTGCATATATTTCGTGTTATTACCTAATTTTGTCAGCCATTTCTGACATCACATTGCACTTTACTATGTGGAAATAGTACTATTTATGTGAAACTATTCATAAACTGTAAACATTTGTCAGTAGGCAATTCGATAAAGACTTCCTGCTCCTCGGGCTGGTGCGAATATTTCAATGTCCGTATTTGCCAAACCGTTGGTTTGTGACACACCTTTACGCGTCTCTCGCTCGCTGCGCTCGCTCGAAAGCTATAGCCTAACCTAAAACCATACATCTTGCGTTCAGTAATCGATATGGTGGCGACATATTTCGAATTTGCGAACGTGTCGCATCGGTTGTGAGGTTGGACTAGATTTTTACGAGCGAGCGGAGCGAGCGAGCAACGGTGACAACTTCCAAGCTATACATATACCTTATATTGCATTGCATTTGTTTCGTGTTATTACCTAATTTTGTCAGCCATTTCTGACATCACATTGCACTTTACTATGTGGAAATAGTACTATTTATGTGAAACTATTCATAAACTGTAAACATTTGTCAGTAGGCAATTCGATAAAGACTTCCGGCTCCTCGGGCTGGTGCGAATATTTCAATGACCGTATGTGCCAAACCGTTGGTTTGTGACACTCCTTTACACGTCTCTCGCTCGCTACGCTCGCTCGAAAGCTATAGCTTAACCTAAAACCAAGCCATCTTGCGTTCAGTATTCGATATGGCGGTGACATATTTCGAATTTGCGAACATGTCGCATCGGATGTGAGGTTGGACTAGATTTTTACGAGCGAGCGGAGCGAGCGAGCAACGATCACAATTTCCAAGTTATACATATACCTTATAATGCCTTGCATATATTTCGTGTTATTACCTAATTTTGTCAGCCATTTCTGTCATCACATTGCACTTTACTATGTGGAAATAGTACTATTTATGTGAAACTATTCATAAACTGTAAACATTTGTCAGTAGGCATTTCGATAAAGACTTCCGGCTCCTCGGGCTGGTGGGAATATTTCTATGTCCGTATGTGCCAAACCGTTGGTTTGTGACACACCTTTACGCGTCCCTCGCTCGCTGCGCTCGCTCGAAAACTATTGCCCAACCTAAAACCAATCCATCTTGCGTTCATTATTCGATATGGTGGCGACATATTTCGAATTTGCGAAGGTGTCGCATCGGTTGTGAGGTTGGACTAGATTTTTACGAGCGAGCGGAGCGAGCGAGAAACGGTGACAATTTCCATGCTATACATATACCTTATATTGCATTGCATTTGTTTCGTGTTATTACCTAATTTTGTCAGCCATTTCTGACATCACATTGCACTTTACTATGTGGAAATAGTACTATTTATGTGAAACTATTCACAAACTGTAAACATTTGTCAGTAGGCAATTCGATAAAGACTTCCGGCTCCTCGGGCTGGTGGGAATATTTCAATGTCCCTATGTGCCAAACCGTTGGTATGTGACACACCATTAGACGGCTCTCGCTCGCTACGCTCGCTCGAAAGCTATAGCTTAACCTAAAACCAATCCATCTTGCGTTCAGTATTCGATATGGTGGTGACATATTTCGAATTTGTGAACGTGTCGCATCGGTTGTGAGGTTGGACTAGATTTTTACGAGCGAGCGGAGCGAGCGAGCAACGATCACAATTTCCAAGCTTTACATATACCTTATGTAGCGGCACTCGAGCACGGAACTTTCCAACGGCTTCGCGACACAAAGCGCTATACCTTCAAAGCGTAAGGCCGACGTGCCTAATGTGCCTTCGATATCCCTATGGTTCTTCCGCCGAATATTCGGAAGAATGCACGCACGGCAACCGCCGCGGTACATCTAATAGACGCATGTGTAGTGGGGATATCGAAGGGCAACTAAGAAAAGATTGGTTTCGAACAAAAGATTCATTCTGCCTCCAACCGCGAAGTGCGAAAGGTTCAGCATCATAGCGAAGCAAACACAAGCCGAGATACGCGATTGTAAACTCTCGATGGTTAATCATAAGTGTGAATCGTATAAATTGTTGATCTGTTGATTGTTAATAGAAATAAACTTTTTGTTGAACATCTGAGTATTCCTTCCGCACCTATCAGACTATCAGACACACCACCTCAAACTGGTGACCCCGACGTGATTTTTTTGTGTTAGAGGTGACAGTGATAGACTAGTCGCGGTGTGAACAGTAGTGTCCGCAAATCACACTATGGAAATGGAGAGCAAACCAACTCCAGCCGGTGCTTTGTTTCGCGTGCCACCATTTATGCCTACGAAGGCCGGGCTCTGGTTCTCGATCCTAGAGAAGTATTTCGACGTAACCGGCATCAGCCACGATAAGGAAAAAGCCGTAACCCTCATGGGATTCCTTGACCCAACATACCTCGTCAAGATCGAGGATACCGTGACCCACCTCCCTGATACCGGCCAGTACGATAAATTGAAGAGCGAGCTGATCCGCACCCTGACCGAATCCGACAGCGCCAAAGTCGAAAGGTTAGTCGAACGCGAAGAGATGGGCGACAGAAAGCCCTCACAGTTTTACAACGACCTAAAGAAACTAGCCAGCCCGCTCGCGTCCGACGAGTTCATCCTAAACCTGTGGAGGAACCACCTCCCAGACCGTATCAGGGAAGTCCTGGCCGCAGTTGACGATACGAGCATAGAAAAGCTGACCAAGACCGCGGATAGAATCGACGAGGCGTACGTTCGCCACGGCCACCGCGCGCATAGGGTGGGCGCAGTCGCCGAGCCACTGGCATCATACGAAGATAAAACCGACGCACTGGCCGCCGCCGTCACCAGCAGGGTGCTAGACGGAATGAAGGCTATGAGAATCGACGGGCATCGTCGACCACGAAGACGCTCGAATTCTCTCACCCGACCCCGCCGCCGTTCGCGTTCGCGAGATAACCCGCGCCAGGACGGAATGTGCTTCTATCATGCGAGGTTTGGCGATCGCGCCAGGAAATGTAACGCCCCTTGTAAGTGGAAGTCGGGAAACGACACCAGCCGTCCGTAAAAGCGGCGAACGACAACGGCTTGGGATCTCGCCGCATCTTTGTTTTGGACCAGAGAACGAAGACTTCATTCTTAGTTGACACCGGTGCTGATATCAGCGTTTATCCCCGAAGCAGGCTATCCACGGACGTAAAGAAAACAGCGTATGAACTATTCGCTGCCAATGGGACGCGCATCGCAACGTACGGCACTTTAGCGATG
The DNA here is from genome assembly GCF_024516045.1 of Bombus affinis. Lineage (NCBI taxonomy): Eukaryota > Metazoa > Arthropoda > Insecta > Hymenoptera > Apidae > Bombus > Bombus affinis. The sequence continues at coordinate 87,219 of NW_026108854.1, read as the reverse complement.
GAGCTAAACCTGTCCCTACGCAGAGCATTCAGATGGAACTTTACGGTAGCCGACGTGCAAACCCCCATCATCGGCATGGACTTCCTAAGCCATTACGGGTTGCTCGTGGACGCGCGAAACAAAAGCCTCACCGACACGGCAACTCGAATGTCATCGAGGGGATACACCGACACGACAGACGAAGTGTCCGTTAAGACCATTATCGGCGAATCACCATATCACCAACTCCTGGCAGAATTCCCGGACCTCACCCGCCCACCGATTTTTGGAAAAGAGAAGACTCGACACGGCGTGGTACACCACATCGAAACCACGCCTGGCCCGCCGGTCTACAACAAACCCCGCCGTCTCGCACCTGATCGACTTAAACAGGTAAAGGAGGAATTCGAGCTCATGATCGAGCAGGGTGTGATGCGACCATCGAAAAGCCCGTGGGCATCACCTCTGCACGTAGTGCCGAAAAAGGACGGAAACCTGCGTCCATGCGGCGACTACCGCGCGTTGAACGCTCGCACCGTACCCGACAGGTACTCACCGCCGCATATCGAAGACTTCGCGCATCATCTGTTTGGTAAGCGAATCTTCTCAAAGATCGATCTCGTCCGCGCGTACCATCAAATTCCGATTGCGCCCGAAGACATCGAAAAAACCGCGATAACAACACCTTTCGGACTTTTCGAAGCAACAAACATGATGTTTGGACTTCGGAACGCCGCGCAAACATGTCAGCGATTCGTCGACGAAATCACACGTGGGCTCGATTTCGTCTACGCGTACATCGATGATTTCCTAATAGCATCGGACGACGAAAGCCAACATCGCGAACATTCGAAAATTCTGTTCGACCGCCTCAACAATTACGGCGTCGTGATAAACCCCACGAAATGCGAATTCGGCGTGCACGAAATTACTTTCCTCGGATACTCGGTAAACTCCGACGGAATTAAACCGCCGCCCGAACGCGTCGAAGCGATTATAAAATTGTCGAAACCCGCGAACGCTAAGCAGCTACGTAGGTACCTCGGTATGATAAACTTCTACCGACGTTTCATACCGGGGGCCGCAAAAACACTCAAACCGCTCAATGATTTGTTAAAAGGCGCGAAAAAGGGCAACGCGCCCATAGAGTGGTCGGAACTGGCGGATAACAGCTTTCGCGAATCGCAACGCGCTCTCGCGGATGCCACGATGCTGGCGCATCCGATACCAGGTGCGCCTATCAGCCTCTCGGTAGATGCGTCCGACTACGCCGTGGGAGCGGTATTACAACAACACGCGAATAGCGAATGGCAACCGCTAGGGTTCGCAACGAAATCTCTGACCCCCGCGCAGCAAAAATATAGCGCGTACGATCGCGAACTACTCGCAATATACGCCGCAATCAAACACTTCCGACACGCTTTAGAAGGCAGAAATTTCGCAATATATACCGACCACAAACCTCTTACCTACGCGTTCAGACAAAAATTAGAAAAGTGTTCGCCGCGACAATTTCGATACCTCGACTACATCGGTCAATTCAGCACAGATATACGTTACATAAAGGGGCTAGATAATAACGTAGCCGACGCTCTGTCGCGCATCGAAGCAATAGGGAAGGCCGTGGACCATCAAACTCTCGCCGCCGCGCAAGAAAACGACAACGAACTAAGCGATATCGTCAACTCTGGTACAACCGCGTTACGGTTAAAGAAGATACGCTTTCCCGGTTACGACGCAGAAATATACTGCGACGTATCAGCCGACATTGTAAGACCGTACGTACCGAAATCCTTGCGGCGCGACGTATTCAATTCGCTCCACGGACTTTCCCACCCCGGGATACGTGCCACGCAAAAGTTGGTGACGTCGCGTTTCATTTGGCCGTCCGTAAACAAAGATTGCCGGACTTGGGCACGACAATGTATCCCGTGTCAACGATGCAAAGTCACCAGGCACGTATCCTCACCCGTCGGAACGTTCGAAACAACAGCAGGCCGGTTCGAGCACGTACACATAGACATTATCGCGATGCAATATTCGCAAGGCTACCGATATTGTCTAACGTGCATCGACCATTTCTCGCGTTGGCCTGAAGCCATCCCCATCGCCGACATGGAAGCGACAACCGTTGCCTCGGCCCTCCTTTCTACATGGATAGCTCGTTTTGGCGTGCCTGCAAAAATAACAACCGACCAAGGACGCCAATTCGAATCAAACTTATTTAACGAACTGTGCCGGTTGCTCGGCATTAAGCATCTACGCACGACAGCCTATCACCCCGCGTCCAATGGGATGGTAGAGCGTTTACATCGGCAATTAAAGGCAGCAATAAAATGTCACAATACGAGCAACTGGGTAGAAATCCTACCAATTGTTTTACTTGGCATAAGAACCGCTATCAAGGAGGACCTGAACGCGACGGCCGCTGAAATGGTTTACGGCACCGGCATACGATTGCCGACAGAATTTTTCGCACCGACAAAGCAACAGCCCAACTCGGAATTCGCGAACCGTTTAAAGGAGCGAATTGAGAAAATCAGGCCTCGTTCGATTACGCGACACGGCGATAGGAAAACCTTCGTGTTCCGCGAGCTCGAAACATCACCATACGTATTCGTACGCCACGACGCGAGCGGTGGCCCGTTACAACCGCCTTACGACGGACCTTACCAGGTTATACAGCGTGGAACAAAGACCTTCACCGTCAAAATAAACAATAAAAACGTAATAGTCTCCATAGATCGTTTGAAACCCGCTTTTATTGTATCCGACGACATTGAACAACAGCAACGAGAAACCAGCGCAGAAACCCTCGTTACGTTTATACCGCGTAAAACCACAACTACGCAGAACGCCGAGCAGGCACAACAAAGCGAAGATGACTCAGGAGTTCATCACACCACGCGCGCGGGCAGGAGAGTTCGCTTTCCTGATCGCTTTCAGGCGGGTCTGCGATAAGATAATAGGTCATAACTACCTGCGAGATGTAAGAAAAAAAGATAAACGTTGTCACTGGTAAGGGGGTACTGTAGCGGCACTCGAGCACGGAACTTTCCAACGGCTTCGCGACACAAAGCACTATACCTTCAAAGCGTAAGGCCGACGTGCCTAATGTGCCATCGATATCCCTATGGTTCTTCCGCCGAATATTCGGAAGAATGCACGCACGGCAACCGCCGCGGCACATCTAATAAACGCGTGTGTAGTGGGGATATCGAAGGGCAACTAAGAAAAGATTGGTTTCGAACAAAAGATTCATTCTGCCTCCAACCGCGAAGTGCGAAAGGTTCAGCATCATAGCGAAGCAAACACAAGCCGAGATACGCGATTGTAAACTCTCGATGGTTAATCATAAGTGTGAATCGTATAAATTGTTGATCTGTTGATTGTTAATAGAAATAAACTTTTTGTTGAACATCTGAGTATTCCTTCCGCACCTATCACGACACACCACCTCACTTATATTGCCTCGCATATATTTCGTGTTATTACCTAATTTTGTCAGCCATTTTTGACATCAAATTGCACTTTACTATGTGGAAATAGTACTATTTATGTGAAACTATTCATAAACTGTAAACATTTGTCAGTAGGCAATTCGATAAAGACTTCCGGCTCCTCGGGCTGGTGGGAATATTTCAATGTCCCTATGTGCCAAACCGTTGGTTTGTGACACACCATTACACGGCTCTCGCTCGCTACGCTCGCTCGAAAGCTATAGCTTAACCTAAAACCAATCCATCTTGCGTTCAGTATTCGATATGGTGGTGACATATTTCGAATTTGCGAACGTGTCACATCGGTTGTGACGTTGGACTAGATTTTTACGAGCGAGCGAAGCGAGCGAGCAACGATCACAATTTCCGAGCTATACATATACCTTATATTGCATTGCATTTGCTTCGAGTTATTACCTAATTTTGTCAGCCATTTCTGACATCACATTGCACTTTACTATGTGGAAATAGTACTATTTATGTGAAACTATTCATAAACTGTAAACATTTGTCAGTAGGAAATTCGATAGACTTCCGGCTCCTCGGGCTGGTGCGAATATCTCAATGTCCGTATGTGCCAAACCGTTGGTTTGTGACACACCATTACGCGTCTCTCGCTCGCTGCGCTCGCTCGAAAGCTATAGCCTAACCTAAAGCCATACATCTTGCGTTCAGTAATCGATATGGTGGCGACATATTTCGAATTTGCGAACGTGTCGCATCGGTTGTGAGGTTGGACTAGATTTTTACGAGCGAGCGGAGCGAGCGAGCAACGATCACAATTTCCAAGCTATACATATACCTTATATTGCCTCGCATATATTTCGTGTTATTACCTAATTTTGTCAGCCATTTCTGACATCACATTGCACTTTACTATGTGGAAATAGTACTATTTATGTGAAACTATTCATAAACTGTAAACATTTGTCAGTAGGCAATTCGATAAAGACTTCCGGCTCCTCGGGCTGGGGGAATATTTCAATGTCCCTATGTGCCAAACCGTTGGTTTGTGACACACCATTACACGGCTCTCGCTCGCTACGCTCGCTCGAAAGCTATAGCTTAACCTAAAACCAATCCATCTTGCGTTCAGTATTCGATATGGTGGTGACATATTTCGAATTTGCGAACGTGTCGCATCGGTTGTGACGTTGGACTAGATTTTTACGAGCGAGCGGAGCGAGCGAGCAACGGTGACAATTTCCAAGCTATACATATACCTTATATTCCATTTCATTTGTTTCGTGTTATTACCTAATTTTGTCAGCCATTTCTGACATCACATTAAACTTTACTATGTGGAAATAGTACTATTTATGTGAAACTATTCATAAACTGTAAACATTTGTCAGTAGGCAATTCGATAAAGACTTCCTGCTCCTCGGGCTGGTGCGAATATTTCAATGTCCGTATTTGCCAAACCGTTGGTTTGTGACACACCTTTACGCGTCTCTCGCTCGCTGCGCTCGCTCGAAAGCTATAGCCTAACCTAAAACCAAGCCATCTTGCGTTCAGTATTCGATATGGCGGTGACATATTTCGAATTTGCGAACATGTCGCATCGGATGTGAGGTTGGACTAGATTTTTACGAGCGAGCGGAGCGAGCGAGAAACGGTGACAATTTCCAAGCTATACATATACCTTATATTGCATTGCATTTGTTTCGTGTTATTACCTAATTTTGTCAGCCATTTCTGACATCAAATTGCACTTTACTATGTGGAAATAGTACTATTTATGTGAAACTATTCATAAACTGTAAACATTTGTCAGTAGGCAATTCGATAGAGACTTCCGGCTCCTCGGGCTGGTGCGAATATTTCAATGACCGTATGTGCCAAACCGTTGGTTTGTGACACTCCTTTACACGTCTCTCGCTCGCTACGCTCGCTCGAAAGCTATAGCTTAACCTAAAACCAAGCCATCTTGCGTTCAGTATTCGATATGGCGGTGACATATTTCGAATTTGCGAACATGTCGCATCGGATGTGAGGTTGGACTAGATTTTTACGAGCGAGCGGAGCGAGCGAGCAACGATCACAATTTCCAAGTTATACATATACCTTATAATGCCTTGCATATATTTCGTGTTATTACCTAATTTTGTCAGCCATTTCTGTCATCACATTGCACTTTACTATGTGGAAATAGTACTATTTATGTGAAACTATTCATAAACTGTAAACATTTGTCAGTAGGCATTTCGATAAAGACTTCCGGCTCCTCGGGCTGGTGGGAATATTTCTATGTCCGTATGTGCCAAACCGTTGGTTTGTGACACACCTTTACGCGTCCCTCGCTCGCTGCGCTCGCTCGAAAACTATTGCCCAACCTAAAACCAATCCATCTTGCGTTCATTATTCGATATGGTGGCGACATATTTCGAATTTGCGAAGGTGTCGCATCGGTTGTGAGGTTGGACTAGATTTTTACGAGCGAGCGGAGCGAGCGAGAAACGGTGACAATTTCCATGCTATACATATACCTTATATTGCATTGCATTTGTTTCGTGTTATTACCTAATTTTGTCAGCCATTTCTGACATCACATTGCACTTTACTATGTGGAAATAGTACTATTTATGTGAAACTATTCACAAACTGTAAACATTTGTCAGTAGGCAATTCGATAAAGACTTCCGGCTCCTCGGGCTGGTGGGAATATTTCAATGTCCCTATGTGCCAAACCGTTGGTATGTGACACACCATTAGACGGCTCTCGCTCGCTACGCTCGCTCGAAAGCTATAGCTTAACCTAAAACCAATCCATCTTGCGTTCAGTATTCGATATGGTGGTGACATATTTCGAATTTGTGAACGTGTCGCATCGGTTGTGAGGTTGGACTAGATTTTTACGAGCGAGCGGAGCGAGCGAGCAACGATCACAATTTCCAAGCTTTACATATACCTTATGTAGCGGCACTCGAGCACGGAACTTTCCAACGGCTTCGCGACACAAAGCGCTATACCTTCAAAGCGTAAGGCCGACGTGCCTAATGTGCCTTCGATATCCCTATGGTTCTTCCGCCGAATATTCGGTAGAATGCACGCACGGCAACCGCCGCGGTACATCTAATAGACGCATGTGTAGTGGGGATATCGAAGGGCAACTAAGAAAAGATTGGTTTCGAACAAAAGATTCATTCTGCCTCCAACCGCGAAGTGCGAAAGGTTCAGCATCATAGCGAAGCAAACACAAGCCGAGATACGCGATTGTAAACTCTCGATGGTTAATCATAAGTGTGAATCGTATAAATTGTTGATCTGTTGATTGTTAATAGAAATAAACTTTTTGTTGAACATCTGAGTATTCCTTCCGCACCTATCAGACTATCAGACACACCACCTCAAACTGGTGACCCCGACGTGATTTTTTTGTGTTAGAGGTGACAGTGATAGACTAGTCGCGGTGTGAACAGTAGTGTCCGCAAATCACACTATGGAAATGGAGAGCAAACCAACTCCAGCCGGTGCTTTGTTTCGCGTGCCACCATTTATGCCTACGAAGGCCGGGCTCTGGTTCTCGATCCTAGAGAAGTATTTCGACGTAACCGGCATCAGCCACGATAAGGAAAAAGCCGTAACCCTCATGGGATTCCTTGACCCAACATACCTCGTCAAGATCGAGGATACCGTGACCCACCTCCCTGATACCGGCCAGTACGATAAATTGAAGAGCGAGCTGATCCGCACCCTGACCGAATCCGACAGCGCCAAAGTCGAAAGGTTAGTCGAACGCGAAGAGATGGGCGACAGAAAGCCCTCACAGTTTTACAACGACCTAAAGAAACTAGCCAGCCCGCTCGCGTCCGACGAGTTCATCCTAAACCTGTGGAGGAACCACCTCCCAGACCGTATCAGGGAAGTCCTGGCCGCAGTTGACGATACGAGCATAGAAAAGCTGACCAAGACCGCGGATAGAATCGACGAGGCGTACGTTCGCCACGGCCACCGCGCGCATAGGGTGGGCGCAGTCGCCGAGCCACTGGCATCATACGAAGATAAAACCGACGCACTGGCCGCCGCCGTCACCAGCAGGGTGCTAGACGGAATGAAGGCTATGAGAATCGACGGGCATCGTCGACCACGAAGACGCTCGAATTCTCTCACCCGACCCCGCCGCCGTTCGCGTTCGCGAGATAACCCGCGCCAGGACGGAATGTGCTTCTATCATGCGAGGTTTGGCGATCGCGCCAGGAAATGTAACGCCCCTTGTAAGTGGAAGTCGGGAAACGACACCAGCCGTCCGTAAAAGCGGCGAACGACAACGGCTTGGGATCTCGCCGCATCTTTGTTTTGGACCAGAGAACGAAGACTTCATTCTTAGTTGACACCGGTGCTGATATCAGCGTTTATCCCCGAAGCAGGCTATCCACGGACGTAAAGAAAACAGCGTATGAACTATTCGCTGCCAATGGGACGCGCATCGCAACGTACGGCACTTTAGCGATGGAGCTAAACCTGTCCCTACGCAGAGCATTCAGATGGAACTTTACGGTAGCCGACGTGCAAACCCCCATCATCGGCATGGACTTCCTAAGCCATTACGGGTTGCTCGTGGACGCGCGAAACAAAAGCCTCACCGACACGGCAACTCGAATGTCATCGAGGGGATACACCGACACGACAGACGAAGTGTCCGTTAAGACCATTATCGGCGAATCACCATATCACCAACTCCTGGCAGAATTCCCGGACCTCACCCGCCCACCGATTTTTGGAAAAGAGAAGACTCGACACGGCGTGGTACACCACATCGAAACCACGCCTGGCCCGCCGGTCTACAACAAACCCCGCCGTCTCGCACCTGATCGACTTAAACAGGTAAAGGAGGAATTCGAGCTCATGATCGAGCAGGGTGTGATGCGACCATCGAAAAGCCCGTGGGCATCACCTCTGCACGTAGTGCCGAAAAAGGACGGAAACCTGCGTCCATGCGGCGACTACCGCGCGTTGAACGCTCGCACCGTACCCGACAGGTACTCACCGCCGCATATCGAAGACTTCGCGCATCATCTGTTTGGTAAGCGAATCTTCTCAAAGATCGATCTCGTCCGCGCGTACCATCAAATTCCGATTGCGCCCGAAGACATCGAAAAAACCGCGATAACAACACCTTTCGGACTTTTCGAAGCAACAAACATGATGTTTGGACTTCGGAACGCCGCGCAAACATGTCAGCGATTCGTCGACGAAATCACACGTGGGCTCGATTTCGTCTACGCGTACATCGATGATTTCCTAATAGCATCGGACGACGAAAGCCAACATCGCGAACATTCGAAAATTCTGTTCGACCGCCTCAACAATTACGGCGTCGTGATAAACCCCACGAAATGCGAATTCGGCGTGCACGAAATTACTTTCCTCGGATACTCGGTAAACTCCGACGGAATTAAACCGCCGCCCGAACGCGTCGAAGCGATTATAAAATTGTCGAAACCCGCGAACGCTAAGCAGCTACGTAGGTACCTCGGTATGATAAACTTCTACCGACGTTTCATACCGGGGGCCGCAAAAACACTCAAACCGCTCAATGATTTGTTAAAAGGCGCGAAAAAGGGCAACGCGCCCATAGAGTGGTCGGAACTGGCGGATAACAGCTTTCGCGAATCGCAACGCGCTCTCGCGGATGCCACGATGCTGGCGCATCCGATACCAGGTGCGCCTATCAGCCTCTCGGTAGATGCGTCCGACTACGCCGTGGGAGCGGTATTACAACAACACGCGAATAGCGAATGGCAACCGCTAGGGTTCGCAACGAAATCTCTGACCCCCGCGCAGCAAAAATATAGCGCGTACGATCGCGAACTACTCGCAATATACGCCGCAATCAAACACTTCCGACACGCTTTAGAAGGCAGAAATTTCGCAATATATACCGACCACAAACCTCTTACCTACGCGTTCAGACAAAAATTAGAAAAGTGTTCGCCGCGACAATTTCGATACCTCGACTACATCGGTCAATTCAGCACAGATATACGTTACATAAAGGGGCTAGATAATAACGTAGCCGACGCTCTGTCGCGCATCGAAGCAATAGGGAAGGCCGTGGACCATCAAACTCTCGCCGCCGCGCAAGAAAACGACAACGAACTAAGCGATATCGTCAACTCTGGTACAACCGCGTTACGGTTAAAGAAGATACGCTTTCCCGGTTACGACGCAGAAATATACTGCGACGTATCAGCCGACATTGTAAGACCGTACGTACCGAAATCCTTGCGGCGCGACGTATTCAATTCGCTCCACGGACTTTCCCACCCCGGGATACGTGCCACGCAAAAGTTGGTGACGTCGCGTTTCATTTGGCCGTCCGTAAACAAAGATTGCCGGACTTGGGCACGACAATGTATCCCGTGTCAACGATGCAAAGTCACCAGGCACGTATCCTCACCCGTCGGAACGTTCGAAACAACAGCAGGCCGGTTCGAGCACGTACACATAGACATTATCGCGATGCAATATTCGCAAGGCTACCGATATTGTCTAACGTGCATCGACCATTTCTCGCGTTGGCCTGAAGCCATCCCCATCGCCGACATGGAAGCGACAACCGTTGCCTCGGCCCTCCTTTCTACATGGATAGCTCGTTTTGGCGTGCCTGCAAAAATAACAACCGACCAAGGACGCCAATTCGAATCAAACTTATTTAACGAACTGTGCCGGTTGCTCGGCATTAAGCATCTACGCACGACAGCCTATCACCCCGCGTCCAATGGGATGGTAGAGCGTTTACATCGGCAATTAAAGGCAGCAATAAAATGTCACAATACGAGCAACTGGGTAGAAATCCTACCAATTGTTTTACTTGGCATAAGAACCGCTATCAAGGAGGACCTGAACGCGACGGCCGCTGAAATGGTTTACGGCACCGGCATACGATTGCCGACAGAATTTTTCGCACCGACAAAGCAACAGCCCAACTCGGAATTCGCGAACCGTTTAAAGGAGCGAATTGAGAAAATCAGGCCTCGTTCGATTACGCGACACGGCGATAGGAAAACCTTCGTGTTCCGCGAGCTCGAAACATCACCATACGTATTCGTACGCCACGACGCGAGCGGTGGCCCGTTACAACCGCCTTACGACGGACCTTACCAGGTTATACAGCGTGGAACAAAGACCTTCACCGTCAAAATAAACAATAAAAACGTAATAGTCTCCATAGATCGTTTGAAACCCGCTTTTATTGTATCCGACGACATTGAACAACAGCAACGAGAAACCAGCGCAGAAACCCTCGTTACGTTTATACCGCGTAAAACCACAACTACGCAGAACGCCGAGCAGGCACAACAAAGCGAAGATGACTCAGGAGTTCATCACACCACGCGCGCGGGCAGGAGAGTTCGCTTTCCTGATCGCTTTCAGGCGGGTCTGCGATAAGATAATAGGTCATAACTACCTGCGAGATGTAAGAAAAAAAGATAAACGTTGTCACTGGTAAGGGGGTACTGTAGCGGCACTCGAGCACGGAACTTTCCAACGGCTTCGCGACACAAAGCACTATACCTTCAAAGCGTAAGGCCGACGTGCCTAATGTGCCATCGATATCCCTATGGTTCTTCCGCCGAATATTCGGAAGAATGCACGCACGGCAACCGCCGCGGCACATCTAATAAACGCGTGTGTAGTGGGGATATCGAAGGGCAACTAAGAAAAGATTGGTTTCGAACAAAAGATTCATTCTGCCTCCAACCGCGAAGTGCGAAAGGTTCAGCATCATAGCGAAGCAAACACAAGCCGAGATACGCGATTGTAAACTCTCGATGGTTAATCATAAGTGTGAATCGTATAAATTGTTGATCTGTTGATTGTTAATAGAAATAAACTTTTTGTTGAACATCTGAGTATTCCTTCCGCACCTATCACAACACACCACCTCACTTATATTGCCTCGCATATATTTCGTGTTATTACCTAATTTTGTCAGCCATTTTTGACATCAAATTGCACTTTACTATGTGGAAATAGTACTATTTATGTGAAACTATTCATAAACTGTAAACATTTGTCAGTAGGCAATTCGATAAAGACTTCCGGCTCCTCGGGCTGGTGGGAATATTTCAATGTCCCTATGTGCCAAACCGTTGGTTTGTGACACACCATTACACGGCTCTCGCTCGCTACGCTCGCTCGAAAGCTATAGCTTAACCTAAAACCAATCCATCTTGCGTTCAGTATTCGATATGGTGGTGACATATTTCGAATTTGCGAACGTGTCACATCGGTTGTGACGTTGGACTAGATTTTTACGAGCGAGCGAAGCGAGCGAGCAACGATCACAATTTCCGAGCTATACATATACCTTATATTGCATTGCATTTGCTTCGAGTTATTACCTAATTTTGTCAGCCATTTCTGACATCACATTGCACTTTACTATGTGGAAATAGTACTATTTATGTGAAACTATTCATAAACTGTAAACATTTGTCAGTAGGAAATTCGATAGACTTCCGGCTCCTCGGGCTGGTGCGAATATCTCAATGTCCGTATGTGCCAAACCGTTGGTTTGTGACACACCATTACGCGTCTCTCGCTCGCTGCGCTCGCTCGAAAGCTATAGCCTAACCTAAAGCCATACATCTTGCGTTCAGTAATCGATATGGTGGCGACATATTTCGAATTTGCGAACGTGTCGCATCGGTTGTGAGGTTGGACTAGATTTTTACGAGCGAGCGGAGCGAGCGAGCAACGATCACAATTTCCAAGCTATACATATACCTTATATTGCCTCGCATATATTTCGTGTTATTACCTAATTTTGTCAGCCATTTCTGACATCACATTGCACTTTACTATGTGGAAATAGTACTATTTATGTGAAACTATTCATAAACTGTAAACATTTGTCAGTAGGCAATTCGATAAAGACTTCCGGCTCCTCGGGCTGGGGGAATATTTCAATGTCCCTATGTGCCAAACCGTTGGTTTGTGACACACCATTACACGGCTCTCGCTCGCTACGCTCGCTCGAAAGCTATAGCTTAACCTAAAACCAATCCATCTTGCGTTCAGTATTCGATATGGTGGTGACATATTTCGAATTTGCGAACGTGTCGCATCGGTTGTGACGTTGGACTAGATTTTTACGAGCGAGCGGAGCGAGCGAGCAACGGTGACAATTTCCAAGCTATACATATACCTTATATTCCATTTCATTTGTTTCGTGTTATTACCTAATTTTGTCAGCCATTTCTGACATCACATTAAACTTTACTATGTGGAAATAGTACTATTTATGTGAAACTATTCATAAACTGTAAACATTTGTCAGTAGGCAATTCGATAAAGACTTCCTGCTCCTCGGGCTGGTGCGAATATTTCAATGTCCGTATTTGCCAAACCGTTGGTTTGTGACACACCTTTACGCGTCTCTCGCTCGCTGCGCTCGCTCGAAAGCTATAGCCTAACCTAAAACCAAGCCATCTTGCGTTCAGTATTCGATATGGCGGTGACATATTTCGAATTTGCGAACATGTCGCATCGGATGTGAGGTTGGACTAGATTTTTACGAGCGAGCGGAGCGAGCGAGAAACGGTGACAATTTCCAAGCTATACATATACCTTATATTGCATTGCATTTGTTTCGTGTTATTACCTAATTTTGTCAGCCATTTCTGACATCAAATTGCACTTTACTATGTGGAAATAGTACTATTTATGTGAAACTATTCATAAACTGTAAACATTTGTCAGTAGGCAATTCGATAGAGACTTCCGGCTCCTCGGGCTGGTGCGAATATTTCAATGTCCGTATTTGCCAAACCATTGGTTTGTGACTCACCTTTACGCGTCTCTCGCTCGCTACGCTCGCTCGAAAGCTATAGCTTAACCCAAAATCAATCCATCTTGCGTTCAGTATTCGATATGGTGGTGACATATTTCGAATTTGCGAACGCGTCGCATCGGTTGTGAGGTTGGACTAGATTTTTACGAGCGAGCGGAGAGAGCGAGCAACGATCACAATTTCCAAGCTATACATATACCTTATATTGCCTTGCATATATTTCGTGTTATTACCTAATTTTGTCAGCCATTTCTGACATCAAATTGCACTTAACTATGTGGAAATAGTACTATTTATGTGAAACTATTCATAAACTGTAAACATTTGTCAGTAGGCAATTCGATAAAGACTTCCGGCTCCTCGGGCTGGTGCGAATATTTCAATGTCCGTATGTGCCAAACCGTTGGCTTGTGACACACCTTTACGCGTCTCTCGCTCGCTGCGCTCGCTCGAAAGCTATAGCCTAACCTAAAACCATACATCTTGCGTTCAGTAATCGATATGGTGGCGACATATTTCGAATTTGCGAACGTGTCGCATCGGTTGTGAGGTTGGACTAGATTTTTACGAGCGAGCGGAGCGAGCGAGCAACGATCACAATTTCCAAGGTATACATATACCTTATATTGCCTTGCATATATTTCGTGATATTACCTAATTTTGTCAGCCATTTCTGACATCACATTGCACTTTACTATGTGGAAGTAGTACTATTTATGTGAAACTATTCATAAACTGTAAACATTTGTCAGTAGGCAATTCGATAAAGACTTCCGGCTCCTCGGGCTGGTGCGAATATTTCAATGTCCGTATGTGCCAAACCGTTGGTTTGTGACACACCTTTACGCGTCTCTCGCTCGCTGCGCTCGCTCGAAAGCTATAGCCTAACCTAAAACCATACATCTTGCGTTCAGTCATCGATATGGTGGTGACATATTTCGAATTTGCGAACGTGTCGCATCGGTTGTGAGGTTGGACTAGATTTTTACGAGCGAGCGGAGCGAGCGAATAACGGTCATCATTTCCAAGCTATACATATAAATTATATTGCATTGCATTTGTTTCGTGTTATTACCTAATTTTGTCAGCCATTTCTGACATCACATTGCACTTTACTATGTGGAAATAGTACTATTTATGTGAAACTATTCATAAACTGTAAACATTTGTCAGTAGGCAATTCGATAAAGACTTCCGGCTCCTCGGGCTGGTGCGAATATTTCAATGTCCGTATTTGCCAAACCGTTGGTTTGTGACACACCTTTACGCGTCTCTCGCTCGCTGCGCTCGCTCGAAAGTTATAGCCTAACCTAAAACCATACATCTTGCGTTCAGTAATCGATATGGTGGCGATATATTTCGAATTTGCGAACGTGTCGCATCGGTTGTGAGGTTGGACTAGATTTTTACGAGCGAGCGGAGCGAGCGAGCAACGGTGACAATTTCCAAGCTATACATATACCTTATATTGCATTGCATTTGTTTCGTGTTATTACCTAATTTTGTCAGCCATTTCTGACATCAAATTGCACTTAACTATGTGGAAATAGTACTATTTATGTGAAACTATTCATAAACTGTAAACATTTGTCAGTAGGCAATTCGATAAAGACTTCCGGCTCCTCGGGCTGGTGCGAATATTTCAATGTCCGTATGTGCCAAACCGTTGGCTTGTGACACACCTTTACGCGTCTCTCGCTCGCTGCGCTCGCTCGAAAGCTATAGCCTAACCTAAAACCATACATCTTGCGTTCAGTAATCGATATGGTGGCGACATATTTCGAATTTGCGAACGTGTCGCATCGGTTGTGAGGTTGGACTAGATTTTTACGAGCGAGCGGAGCGAGCGAGCAACGATCACAATTTCCAAGGTATACATATACCTTATATTGCCTTGCATATATTTCGTGATATTACCTAATTTTGTCAGCCATTTCTGACATCACATTGCACTTTACTATGTGGAAGTAGTACTATTTATGTGAAACTATTCATAAACTGTAAACATTTGTCAGTAGGCAATTCGATAAAGACTTCCGGCTCCTCGGGCTGGTGCGAATATTTCAATGTCCGTATGTGCCAAACCGTTGGTTTGTGACACACCTTTACGCGTCTCTCGCTCGCTGCGCTCGCTCGAAAGCTATAGCCTAACCTAAAACCATACATCTTGCGTTCAGTCATCGATATGGTGGTGACATATTTCGAATTTGCGAACGTGTCGCATCGGTTGTGAGGTTGGACTAGATTTTTACGAGCGAGCGGAGCGAGCGAATAACGGTCATCATTTCCAAGCTATACATATAAATTATATTGCATTGCATTTGTTTCGTGTTATTACCTAATTTTGTCAGCCATTTCTGACATCACATTGCACTTTACTATGTGGAAATAGTACTATTTATGTGAAACTATTCATAAACTGTAAACATTTGTCAGTAGGCAATTCGATAAAGACTTCCGGCTCCTCGGGCTGGTGCGAATATTTCAATGTCCGTATTTGCCAAACCGTTGGTTTGTGACACACCTTTACGCGTCTCTCGCTCGCTGCGCTCGCTCGAAAGTTATAGCCTAACCTAAAACCATACATCTTGCGTTCAGTAATCGATATGGTGGCGATATATTTCGAATTTGCGAACGTGTCGCATCGGTTGTGAGGTTGGACTAGATTTTTACGAGCGAGCGGAGCGAGCGAGCAACGGTGACAATTTCCAAGCTATACATATACCTTATATTGCATTGCATTTGTTTCGTGTTATTACCTAATTTTGTCAGCCATTTCGGACATCACATTGCACTGTAGTATGTGGAAATAGTACTATTTATGTGAAGCTATTCATAAACTGTAAACAGTTGTCAGTAGGCCATAGGATAACGACTTCCGGCTCCTCGGGCTGGTGCGAATATTTCAATGTCCGTATGTGCCAAACCGTTGGTTTGTGACACACCTTTACGCGTCTATCGCTCGCTGCGCTCGCTCGAAAGCTATAGCCTAAGCTAAAACCATACATCTTGCGTTCAGTAATCGATTTGGTGGCGACATATTTCGAATTTGCGAACGTGTCGCATCGGTTGTGAGGTTGGACTAGATTTTTACGAGCGAGCGGAGCGAGCGAGCAACGGTGACAATTTCCAAGCTATACATATACCTTATATTGCATTGCATTTGATTCGTGTTATTACCTAATTTTGTCAGCAATTTCGGACATCACATTGCACTGTAGTATGTGGAAATAGTACTATTTATGTGAAACTATTCATAAACTGTAAACATTTGTCAGTAGGCAATTCGATAAGGCTTCCGGCTCCTCGGGCTGGTGCGAATATTTCAATGTCCGTATGTGCCAAACCGTTGGTTTGTGACACACCTTTACGCGTCTCTCGCTCGCTGCGCTCGCTCGAAAGCTATAGCCTAACCTAAAACCATACATCTTGCGTTCAGTAATCGATATGGTGGTGACATATTTCGAATTTGCGAACGTGTCGCATCGGTTGTGAGGTTGGACTAGATTTTTACGAGCGAGCGGAGCGAGCGAGCAACGATTACAATTTCCAAGCTATACATATACCTTATATTGCCTTGCATATATTTCGTGTTATTACCTAATTTTGTCAGCCATTTCTGACATCACATTGCACTTTACTATGTGGAAATAGTACTATTTATGTGAAACTATTCATAAACTGTAAACATTTGTCAGTAGGCAATTCGATAAAGACCTCCGGCTCCTCGGGCTGGTGCGAATATTTCAATGTCCGTATTTGCCAAACCGTTGGTTTGTGACACACCTTTACGCGTCTCTCGCTCGCTGCGCTCGCTCGAAAGTTATAGCCTAACCTAAAACCATACATCTTGCGTTCAGTAATCGATATGGTGGCGATATATTTCGAATTTGCGAACGTGTCGCATCGGTTGTGAGGTTGGACTAGATTTTTACGAGCGAGCGGAGCGAGCGAGCAACGGTGACAATTTCCAAGCTATACATATACCTTATATTGCATTGCATTTGTTTCGTGTTATTACCTAATTTTGTCAGCCATTTCGGACATCACATTGCACTGTAGTATGTGGAAATAGTACTATTTATGTGAAGCTATTCATAAACTGTAAACAGTTGTCAGTAGGCCATAGGATAACGACTTCCGGCTCCTCGGGCTGGTGCGAATATTTCAATGTCCGTATGTGCCAAACCGTTGGTTTGTGACACACCTTTACGCGTCCCTCGCTCGCTGCGCTCGCTCGAAAACTATTGCCCAACCTAAAACCAATCCATCTTGCGTTCATTATTCGATATGGTGACGACTTATTTCAAATTTGCGAACGTGTCGCATCGGTTGTGAGGTCGGACTAGATTTATACGAGCGAGCGGAGCGAGCGAGCAACGATCACAATTTCCAAGCTATACATATACCTTATATTGCATTGCATTTGTTTCGTGTTATTACCTAATTTTGTCAGCCATTTCTGACATCACATTGCACTTTACTATGTGGAAATAGTGCTATTTATGTGAAACTATTCATAAACTGTAAACATTTGTCAGTAGGCAATTCGATAAAGACTTCCGGCTCCTCGGGCTGGTGGGAATATTTCAATGTCCCTATGTGCCAAACCGTTGGTATGTGACACACCATTAGACGGCTCTCGCTCGCTACGCACGCTCGAAAGCTATAGCTTAACCTAAAACCAATCCATCTTGCGTTCAGTATTCGATATGGTTGTGACATATTTCGAATTTGCGAACGTGTCGCATCGGTTGTGACGTTGGACTAGATTTTTACGAGCGAGCGGAGCGAGCGAGCAACGATCACAATTTCCAAGCTATACATATACCTTATATTGCATTGCATTTGTTTCGAGTTATTACCTAATTTTGTCAGCCATTTCTGACATCACATTGCACTTTACTATGTGGAAATAGTACTATTTATGTGAAACTATTCATAAACTGTAAACATTTGTCAGTAGGCCATAGGATAACGACTTCCGGCTCCTCGGGCTGGTGCGAATATTTCAATGTCCGAATGTGCCAAACCGTTGGTTTGTGACACACCTTTACGCGTCCCTCGCTCGCTGCGCTCGCTCAAAAACTATTGCCCAACCTAAAACCAATCCATCTTGCGTTCATTATTCGATATGGTGGCGACTTATTTCAAATTTGCGAACGTGTCGCATCGGTTGTGAGGTCGGACTAGATTTTTACGAGCGAGCGGAGCGAGCGAGCAACGATCACAATTTCCAAGCTAAACATATACCTTATATTGCATTGCATTTGTTTCGTGTTATTACCTAATTTTGTCAGCCATTTCTGACATCACATTGGACTTTACTATGTGGAAATAGTACCATTTATGTGAAACTATTCATAAACTGTAAACATTTGTCAGTAGGCAATTCGATAAAGACTTCCGGCTCCTCGGGCTGGTGCGAATATTTCAATGTCCGTATTTGCCAAACCGTTGGTTTGTGACACACCTTTACGAGTCTCTCGCTCGCTGCGCTCGCTCGAAAGTTATAGCCTAACCTAAAACCATACATCTTGCGTTCAGTAATCGATATGGTGGCGATATATTTCGAATTTGCGAACGTGTCGCATCGGTTGTGAGGTTGGACTAGATTTTTACGAGCGAGCGGAGCGAGCGAGCAACTGTGACAATTTCCAAGCTATACATATACCTTATATTGCATTGCATTTGTTTCGTGTTATTACCTAATTTTGTCAGCCATTTCGGACATCACATTGCACTGTAGTATTTGGAAATAGTACTATTTATGTGAAGCTATTCATAAACTGTAAACATTTGTCAGTAGGCCATAGGATAACGACTTCCGGCTCCTCGGGCTGGTGCGAATATTTCAATGTCCGTATGTGCCAAACCGTTGGTTTGTGACACACCTTTACGCGTCCCTCGCTCGCTGCGCTCGCTCGAAAACTATTGCCCAACCTAAAACCAATCCATCTTGCGTTCATTATTCGATATGGTGGCGACTTATTTCAAATTTGCGAACGTGTCGCATCGGTTGTGAGGTCGGACTAGATTTATACGAGCGAGCGGAGCGAGCGAGCAACGATCACAATTTCCAAGCTATACATATACCTTATATTGCATTGCATTTGTTTCGTGTTATTACCTAATTTTGTCAGCCATTTCGGACATCACATTGCACTGTAGTATGTGGAAATAGTACTATTTATGTGAAGCTATTCATAAACTGTAAACATTTGTCAGTAGGCCATAGGATAACGACTTCCGGCTCCTCGGGCTGGTGCGAATATTTCAATGTCCGTATGTGCCAAACCGTTGGTTTGTGACACACCTTTACAGGTCTCTCGCTCGCTACGCTCGCTCGAAAGCTATAGCTTAACCTAAAACCATACATCTTGCGTTCAGTAATCGATATGGTGGCGACATATTTCGAATTTGCGAACGTGTCGCATCGGTTGTGAGGTTGGACTAGATTTTTACGAGCGAGCGGAGCGAGCGAGCAACGGTGACAATTTCCAAGCTATACATATACCTTATATTGCATTGCATTTGTTTCGTGTTATTACCTAATTTTGTCAGCCATTTCTGACATCACATTGCACTTTACTATGTGGAAATAGTACTATTTATGTGAAACTATTCATAAACTGTAAACATTTGTCAGTAGGCAATTCGATAAAGACTTCCGGCTCCTCGGGCTGGTGCGAATATTTCAATGTCCGTAAGTGCCAAACCGTTGGTTTGTGACACACCTTTACGCGTACCTCGCTCGCTGCGCTCGCTCGAAAACTATTGCCCAACCTAAAACCAATCCATCTTGCGTTCATTATTCGATATGGTGGCGACTTATTTCAAATTTGCGAACGTGTCGCATCGGTTGTGAGGTCGGACTAGATTTTTACGAGCGAGCGGAGCGAGCGAGCAACGATCACAATTTCCAAGCTATACATATACCTTATATTGCATTGCATTTGTTTCGTGTTATTACCTAATTTTGTCAGCCATTTCTGACATCACATTGCACTTTACTATGTGGAAATAGTACTATTTATGTGAAACTATTCATAAACTGTAAACATTTGTCAGTAGGCAATTCGATAAAGACTTCCGGCTCCTCGGGCTGGTGCGAATATTTCAATGTCCGTATTTGCCAAACCGTTGGTTTGTGACACACCTTTACGCGTCTCTCGCTCGCTGCGCTCGCTCGAAAGTTATAGCCTAACCTAAAACCATACATCTTGCGTTCAGTAATCGATATGGTGGCGATATATTTCGAATTTGCGAACGTGTCGCATCGGTTGTGAGGTTAGACTAGATTTTTACGAGCGAGCGGAGCGAGCGAGCAACGGTGACAATTTCCAAGCTATACATATACCTTATATTGCATTGCATTTGTTTCGTGTTATTACCTAATTTTGTCAGCCATTTCGGACATCACATTGCACTGTAGTATGTGGAAATAGTACTATTTATGTGAAGCTATTCATAAACTGTAAACAGTTGTCAGTAGGCCATAGGATAACGACTTCCGGCTCCTCGGGCTGGTGCGAATATTTCAATGTCCGTATGTGCCAAACCGTTGGTTTGTGACACACCTTTACGCGTCCCTCGCTCGCTGCGCTCGCTCGAAAGCTATAGCCTAACCTAAAACCATACATCTTGCGTTCAGTATTCGATACGGTGGTGACATATTTCGAATTTGCGAACGTGTCGCATCGGTTGTGAGGTTGGACTAGATTATTACGAGCGAGCGGAGCGAGCGAGCAACGATCACAATTTCCAAGTTATACATATACATTATATTGCCTTGCATATATTTCGTGTTATTACCTAATTTTGTCAGCCATTTCTGACATCAAATTGCACTTTACTATGTGGAAATAGTACTATTTATGTGAAACTATTCATAAACTGTAAACATTTGTCAGTAGGCAATTCGATAAAGACTTCCAGCTCCTCGGGCTGCTGCGAATATTTCAATGTCCGTATGTGCCAAACCGTTGGTTTGTGACACACCTTTACGCGTCTCTCGCTCGCTGCGCTCGCTGGAAAGCTATAGCCTAACCTAAAACCATACATCTTGCGTTCAGTAATCGATATGGTGGCGACATATTTCGAATTTGCGAACGTGTCGCATCGGTTGTGAGGTTGGACTAGATTTTTACGAGCGAGCGGAGCGAGCGAGAAACGGTGACAATTTCCAAGCTATACATATACCTTATATTGCATTGCATTTGTTTCGTGTTATTACCTAATTTTGTCAGCCATTTCTGACATCACATTGCACTTTACTATGTGGAAATAGTACTATTTATGTGAAACTATTCACAAACTGTAAACATTTGTCAGTAGGCCATAGGATAAAGACTTCCGGCTCCTCGGGCTGGTGCGAATATTTCAATGTCCGTATGTGCCAAACCGTTGGTTTGTGACACACCTTTACGCGTCCCTCGCTCGCTGCGCTCGCTCGAAATCTATTGCCCAACATAAAACCATACATCTTGCGTTCAGTAATCGATATGGTGGTGACATATTTCGAATTTGCGAACGTGTCGCATCGGTTGTGAGGACGGACTAGATTTTTACGAACGAGCGGAGCGAGCGAGCAACGGTGACAATTTCCAAGCTATACATATACCTTATATTGCATTGCATTTGTTTCGTGTTATTACCTAATTTTGTCAGCCATTTCGGACATCACATTGCACTGTAGTATGTGGAAATAGTACTATTTATGTGAAACTATTCATAAACTGTAAACATTTGTCAGTAGGCAATTCGATAAAGACTTCCGGCTCCTCGGGCTGGGGGAATATTTCAATGTCCCTATGTGCCAAACCGTTGGTTTGTGACACATCATTACACGGCTCTCGCTCGCTACGCTCGCTCGAAAGCTATAGCTTAACCTAAAACCAATCCATCTTGCGTTCAGTATTCGATATGGTGGTGACATATTTCGAATTTGCGAACGTGTCGCATCGGTTGTGACGTTGGACTAGATTTTTACGAGCGAGCGGAGCGAGCGAGCAACGGTGACAATTTCCAAGCTATACATATACCTTATATTGCATTGCATTTGTTTCGTGTTATTACCTAATTTTGTCAGCCATTTCTGACATCACATTGCACTTTACTATGTGGAAATAGTACTATTTATGTGAAACTATTCATAGACTGTAAACATTTGTCAGTAGGCAATTCGATAAAGACTTCCGGCTCCTCGGGCTGGTGCGAATATTTCAATGTCCGTATGTGCCAAACCGTTGGTTTGTGACACACCTTTACGCGTCTCTCGTTCGCTGCGCTCGCTCGAAAGCTATAGCCTAACCTAAAACCATACATCTTGCGTTCAGTAATCGATATGGTGGTGACATATTTCGAATTTGCGAACGTGTCGCATCGGTTGTGAGGTTGGACTAGATTTTTACGAGCGAGCGGAGCGAGCGAGCAACGATTACAATTTCCAAGCTATACATATACCTTATATTGCCTTGCATATATTTCGTGTTATTACCTAATTTTGTCAGCCATTTCTGACATCACATTGCACTTTACTATGTGGAAACAGTACTATTTATGTGAAACTATTCATAAACTGTAAACATTTGTCAGTAGGCAATTCGATAAAGACTTCCGGCTCCTCGGGCTGGTGCGAATATTTCAATGACCGTATGTGCCAAACCGTTGGTTTGTGACACTCCTTTACACGTCTCTCGCTCGCTACGCTCGCTCGAAAGCTATAGCCTAACCTAAAACCAAGCCATCTTGCGTTCAGTATTCGATATGGCGGTGACATATTTCGAATTTGCGAACATGTCGCATCGGTTGTGAGGTTGGACTAGATTTTTACGAGCGAGCGGAGCGAGCGAGCAACGGTGACAACTTCCAAGCTATACATATACCTTATATTGCATTGCATTTGTTTCGTGTTATTACCTAATTTTGTCAGCCATTTCTGACATCACATTGCACTTTACTATGTGGAAATAGTACTATTTATGTGAAACTATTCACAAACTGTAAACATTTGTCAGTAGGCCATAGGATAAAGACTTCCGGCTCCTCGGGCTGGTGCGAATATTTCAATGTCCGTATGTGCCAAACCGTTGGTTTGTGACACACCTTTACGCGTCCCTCGCTCGCTGCGCTCGCTCGAAATCTATTGCCCAACATAAAACCATACATCTTGCGTTCAGTAATCGATATGGTGGTGACATATTTCGAATTTGCGAACGTGTCGCATCGGTTGTGAGGACGGACTAGATTTTTACGAACGAGCGGAGCGAGCGAGCAACGGTGACAATTTCCAAGCTATACATATACCTTATATTGCATTGCATTTGTTTCGTGTTATTACCTAATTTTGTCAGCCATTTCGGACATCACATTGCACTGTAGTATGTGGAAATAGTACTATTTATGTGAAACTATTCATAAACTGTAAACATTTGTCAGTAGGCAATTCGATAAAGACTTCCGGCTCCTCGGGCTGGGGGAATATTTCAATGTCCCTATGTGCCAAACCGTTGGTTTGTGACACATCATTACACGGCTCTCGCTCGCTACGCTCGCTCGAAAGCTATAGCTTAACCTAAAACCAATCCATCTTGCGTTCAGTATTCGATATGGTGGTGACATATTTCGAATTTGCGAACGTGTCGCATCGGTTGTGACGTTGGACTAGATTTTTACGAGCGAGCGGAGCGAGCGAGCAACGGTGACAATTTCCAAGCTATACATATACCTTATATTGCATTGCATTTGTTTCGTGTTATTACCTAATTTTGTCAGCCATTTCTGACATCACATTGCACTTTACTATGTGGAAATAGTACTATTTATGTGAAACTATTCATAGACTGTAAACATTTGTCAGTAGGCAATTCGATAAAGACTTCCGGCTCCTCGGGCTGGTGCGAATATTTCAATGTCCGTATGTGCCAAACCGTTGGTTTGTGACACACCTTTACGCGTCTCTCGTTCGCTGCGCTCGCTCGAAAGCTATAGCCTAACCTAAAACCATACATCTTGCGTTCAGTAATCGATATGGTGGTGACATATTTCGAATTTGCGAACGTGTCGCATCGGTTGTGAGGTTGGACTAGATTTTTACGAGCGAGCGGAGCGAGCGAGCAACGATTACAATTTCCAAGCTATACATATACCTTATATTGCCTTGCATATATTTCGTGTTATTACCTAATTTTGTCAGCCATTTCTGACATCACATTGCACTTTACTATGTGGAAACAGTACTATTTATGTGAAACTATTCATAAACTGTAAACATTTGTCAGTAGGCAATTCGATAAAGACTTCCGGCTCCTCGGGCTGGTGCGAATATTTCAATGACCGTATGTGCCAAACCGTTGGTTTGTGACACTCCTTTACACGTCTCTCGCTCGCTACGCTCGCTCGAAAGCTATAGCCTAACCTAAAACCAAGCCATCTTGCGTTCAGTATTCGATATGGCGGTGACATATTTCGAATTTGCGAACATGTCGCATCGGTTGTGAGGTTGGACTAGATTTTTACGAGCGAGCGGAGCGAGCGAGCAACGGTGACAACTTCCAAGCTATACATATACCTTATATTGCATTGCATTTGTTTCGTGTTATTACCTAATTTTGTCAGCCATTTCTGACATCACATTGCACTTTACTATGTGGAAATAGTACTATTTATGTGAAACTATTCATAAACTGTAAACATTTGTCAGTAGGCAATTCGATAAAGACTTCCGGCTCCTCGGGCTGGTGCGAATATTTCAATGACCGTATGTGCCAAACCGTTGGTTTGTGACACTCCTTTACACGTCTCTCGCTCGCTACGCTCGCTCGAAAGCTATAGCTTAACCTAAAACCAAGCCATCTTGCGTTCAGTACTCGATATGGCGGTGACATATTTCGAATTTGCGAACATGTCGCATCGGTTGTGAGGTTGGACTAGATTTTTACGAGCGAGCGGAGCGAGCGAGCAACGATCACAATTTCCAAGTTATACATATACCTTATATTGCCTTGCATATATTTCGTGTTATTACCTAATTTTGTCAGCCATTTCTGTCATCACATTGCACTTTACTATGTGGAAATAGTACTATTTATGTGAAACTATTCATAAACTGTAAACATTTGTCAGTAGGAAATTCGATAGACTTCCGGCTCCTCGGGCTGGTTCGAATATCTCAATGTCCGTATGTGCCAAACCGTTGGTTTGTGACACACCATTACGCGTCTCTCGCTCGCTGCGCTCGCTCGAAAGCTATAGCCTAACCTAAAGCCATACATCTTGCGTTCAGTAATCGATATGGTGGCGACATATTTCGAATTTGCGAACGTGTCGCATCGGTTGTGAGGTTGGACTAGATTTTTACGAGCGAGCGGAGCGAGCGAGCAACGATCACAATTTCCAAGCTATACATATACCTTATATTGCCTCGCATATATTTCGTGTTATTACCTAATTTTGTCAGCCATTTCTGACATCACATTGCACTTTACTATGTGGAAATAGTACTATTTATGTGAAACTATTCATAAACTGTAAACATTTGTCAGTAGGCAATTCGATAAAGACTTCCGGCTCCTCGGGCTGGGGGAATATTTCAATGTCCCTATGTGCCAAACCGTTGGTTTGTGACACACCATTACACGGCTCTCGCTCGCTACGCTCGCTCGAAAGCTATAGCTTAACCTAAAACCAATCCATCTTGCGTTCAGTATTCGATATGGTGGTGACATATTTCGAATTTGCGAACGTGTCGCATCGGTTGTGACGTTGGACTAGATTTTTACGAGCGAGTGGAGCGAGCGAGCAACGGTGACAATTTCCAAGCTATACATATACCTTATATTCCATTTCATTTGTTTCGTGTTATTACCTAATTTTGTCAGCCATTTCTGACATCACATTAAACTTTACTATGTGGAAATAGTACTATTTATGTGAAACTATTCATAAACTGTAAACATTTGTCAGTAGGCAATTCGATAAAGACTTCCTGCTCCTCGGGCTGGTGCGAATATTTCAATGTCCGTATTTGCCAAACCGTTGGTTTGTGACACACCTTTACGCGTCTCTCGCTCGCTGCGCTCGCTCGAAAGCTATAGCCTAACCTAAAACCAAGCCATCTTGCGTTCAGTATTCGATATGGCGGTGACATATTTCGAATTTGCGAACATGTCGCATCGGATGTGAGGTTGGACTAGATTTTTACGAGCGAGCGGAGCGAGCGAGAAACGGTGACAATTTCCAAGCTATACATATACCTTATATTGCATTGCATTTGTTTCGTGTTATTACCTAATTTTGTCAGCCATTTCTGACATCAAATTGCACTTTACTATGTGGAAATAGTACTATTTATGTGAAACTATTCATAAACTGTAAACATTTGTCAGTAGGCAATTCGATAGAGACTTCCGGCTCCTCGGGCTGGTGCGAATATTTCAATGTCCGTATTTGCCAAACCATTGGTTTGTGACTCACCTTTACGCGTCTCTCGCTCGCTACGCTCGCTCGAAAGCTATAGCTTAACCCAAAATCAATCCATCTTGCGTTCAGTATTCGATATGGTGGTGACATATTTCGAATTTGCGAACGCGTCGCATCGGTTGTGAGGTTGGACTAGATTTTTACGAGCGAGCGGAGAGAGCGAGCAACGATCACAATTTCCAAGCTATACATATACCTTATATTGCCTTGCATATATTTCGTGTTATTACCTAATTTTGTCAGCCATTTCTGACATCAAATTGCACTTAACTATGTGGAAATAGTACTATTTATGTGAAACTATTCATAAACTGTAAACATTTGTCAGTAGGCAATTCGATAAAGACTTCCGGCTCCTCGGGCTGGTGCGAATATTTCAATGTCCGTATGTGCCAAACCGTTGGCTTGTGACACACCTTTACGCGTCTCTCGCTCGCTGCGCTCGCTCGAAAGCTATAGCCTAACCTAAAACCATACATCTTGCGTTCAGTAATCGATATGGTGGCGACATATTTCGAATTTGCGAACGTGTCGCATCGGTTGTGAGGTTGGACTAGATTTTTACGAGCGAGCGGAGCGAGCGAGCAACGATCACAATTTCCAAGGTATACATATACCTTATATTGCCTTGCATATATTTCGTGATATTACCTAATTTTGTCAGCCATTTCTGACATCACATTGCACTTTACTATGTGGAAGTAGTACTATTTATGTGAAACTATTCATAAACTGTAAACATTTGTCAGTAGGCAATTCGATAAAGACTTCCGGCTCCTCGGGCTGGTGCGAATATTTCAATGTCCGTATGTGCCAAACCGTTGGTTTGTGACACACCTTTACGCGTCTCTCGCTCGCTGCGCTCGCTCGAAAGCTATAGCCTAACCTAAAACCATACATCTTGCGTTCAGTCATCGATATGGTGGTGACATATTTCGAATTTGCGAACGTGTCGCATCGGTTGTGAGGTTGGACTAGATTTTTACGAGCGAGCGGAGCGAGCGAATAACGGTCATCATTTCCAAGCTATACATATAAATTATATTGCATTGCATTTGTTTCGTGTTATTACCTAATTTTGTCAGCCATTTCTGACATCACATTGCACTTTACTATGTGGAAATAGTACTATTTATGTGAAACTATTCATAAACTGTAAACATTTGTCAGTAGGCAATTCGATAAAGACTTCCGGCTCCTCGGGCTGGTGCGAATATTTCAATGTCCGTATTTGCCAAACCGTTGGTTTGTGACACACCTTTACGCGTCTCTCGCTCGCTGCGCTCGCTCGAAAGTTATAGCCTAACCTAAAACCATACATCTTGCGTTCAGTAATCGATATGGTGGCGATATATTTCGAATTTGCGAACGTGTCGCATCGGTTGTGAGGTTGGACTAGATTTTTACGAGCGAGCGGAGCGAGCGAGCAACGGTGACAATTTCCAAGCTATACATATACCTTATATTGCATTGCATTTGTTTCGTGTTATTACCTAATTTTGTCAGCCATTTCTGACATCAAATTGCACTTAACTATGTGGAAATAGTACTATTTATGTGAAACTATTCATAAACTGTAAACATTTGTCAGTAGGCAATTCGATAAAGACTTCCGGCTCCTCGGGCTGGTGCGAATATTTCAATGTCCGTATGTGCCAAACCGTTGGCTTGTGACACACCTTTACGCGTCTCTCGCTCGCTGCGCTCGCTCGAAAGCTATAGCCTAACCTAAAACCATACATCTTGCGTTCAGTAATCGATATGGTGGCGACATATTTCGAATTTGCGAACGTGTCGCATCGGTTGTGAGGTTGGACTAGATTTTTACGAGCGAGCGGAGCGAGCGAGCAACGATCACAATTTCCAAGGTATACATATACCTTATATTGCCTTGCATATATTTCGTGATATTACCTAATTTTGTCAGCCATTTCTGACATCACATTGCACTTTACTATGTGGAAGTAGTACTATTTATGTGAAACTATTCATAAACTGTAAACATTTGTCAGTAGGCAATTCGATAAAGACTTCCGGCTCCTCGGGCTGGTGCGAATATTTCAATGTCCGTATGTGCCAAACCGTTGGTTTGTGACACACCTTTACGCGTCTCTCGCTCGCTGCGCTCGCTCGAAAGCTATAGCCTAACCTAAAACCATACATCTTGCGTTCAGTCATCGATATGGTGGTGACATATTTCGAATTTGCGAACGTGTCGCATCGGTTGTGAGGTTGGACTAGATTTTTACGAGCGAGCGGAGCGAGCGAATAACGGTCATCATTTCCAAGCTATACATATAAATTATATTGCATTGCATTTGTTTCGTGTTATTACCTAATTTTGTCAGCCATTTCTGACATCACATTGCACTTTACTATGTGGAAATAGTACTATTTATGTGAAACTATTCATAAACTGTAAACATTTGTCAGTAGGCAATTCGATAAAGACTTCCGGCTCCTCGGGCTGGTGCGAATATTTCAATGTCCGTATTTGCCAAACCGTTGGTTTGTGACACACCTTTACGCGTCTCTCGCTCGCTGCGCTCGCTCGAAAGTTATAGCCTAACCTAAAACCATACATCTTGCGTTCAGTAATCGATATGGTGGCGATATATTTCGAATTTGCGAACGTGTCGCATCGGTTGTGAGGTTGGACTAGATTTTTACGAGCGAGCGGAGCGAGCGAGCAACGGTGACAATTTCCAAGCTATACATATACCTTATATTGCATTGCATTTGTTTCGTGTTATTACCTAATTTTGTCAGCCATTTCGGACATCACATTGCACTGTAGTATGTGGAAATAGTACTATTTATGTGAAGCTATTCATAAACTGTAAACAGTTGTCAGTAGGCCATAGGATAACGACTTCCGGCTCCTCGGGCTGGTGCGAATATTTCAATGTCCGTATGTGCCAAACCGTTGGTTTGTGACACACCTTTACGCGTCTATCGCTCGCTGCGCTCGCTCGAAAGCTATAGCCTAACCTAAAACCATACATCTTGCGTTCAGTAATCGATTTGGTGGCGACATATTTCGAATTTGCGAACGTGTCGCATCGGTTGTGAGGTTGGACTAGATTTTTACGAGCGAGCGGAGCGAGCGAGCAACGGTGACAATTTCCAAGCTATACATATACCTTATATTGCATTGCATTTGATTCGTGTTATTACCTAATTTTGTCAGCAATTTCGGACATCACATTGCACTGTAGTATGTGGAAATAGTACTATTTATGTGAAACTATTCATAAACTGTAAACATTTGTCAGTAGGCAATTCGATAAGGCTTCCGGCTCCTCGGGCTGGTGCGAATATTTCAATGTCCGTATGTGCCAAACCGTTGGTTTGTGACACACCTTTACGCGTCTCTCGCTCGCTGCGCTCGCTCGAAAGCTATAGCCTAACCTAAAACCATACATCTTGCGTTCAGTAATCGATATGGTGGTGACATATTTCGAATTTGCGAACGTGTCGCATCGGTTGTGAGGTTGGACTAGATTTTTACGAGCGAGCGGAGCGAGCGAGCAACGATTACAATTTCCAAGCTATACATATACCTTATATTGCCTTGCATATATTTCGTGTTATTACCTAATTTTGTCAGCCATTTCTGACATCACATTGCACTTTACTATGTGGAAATAGTACTATTTATGTGAAACTATTCATAAACTGTAAACATTTGTCAGTAGGCAATTCGATAAAGACCTCCGGCTCCTCGGGCTGGTGCGAATATTTCAATGTCCGTATTTGCCAAACCGTTGGTTTGTGACACACCTTTACGCGTCTCTCGCTCGCTGCGCTCGCTCGAAAGTTATAGCCTAACCTAAAACCATACATCTTGCGTTCAGTAATCGATATGGTGGCGATATATTTCGAATTTGCGAACGTGTCGCATCGGTTGTGAGGTTGGACTAGATTTTTACGAGCGAGCGGAGCGAGCGAGCAACGGTGACAATTTCCAAGCTATACATATACCTTATATTGCATTGCATTTGTTTCGTGTTATTACCTAATTTTGTCAGCCATTTCGGACATCACATTGCACTGTAGTATGTGGAAATAGTACTATTTATGTGAAGCTATTCATAAACTGTAAACATTTGTCAGTAGGCCATAGGATAACGACTTCCGGCTCCTCGGGCTGGTGCGAATATTTCAATGTCCGTATGTGCCAAACCGTTGGTTTGTGACACACCTTTACGCGTCCCTCGCTCGCTGCGCTCGCTCGAAAACTATTGCCCAACCTAAAACCAATCCATCTTGCGTTCATTATTCGATATGGTGACGACTTATTTCAAATTTGCGAACGTGTCGCATCGGTTGTGAGGTCGGACTAGATTTATACGAGCGAGCGGAGCGAGCGAG
The DNA here is from genome assembly GCF_024516045.1 of Bombus affinis. Taxonomy (NCBI): domain Eukaryota; kingdom Metazoa; phylum Arthropoda; class Insecta; order Hymenoptera; family Apidae; genus Bombus; species Bombus affinis. The sequence continues at coordinate 56,082 of NW_026108854.1, read as the reverse complement.
CAACGATCACAATTTCCGAGCTATACATATACCTTATATTGCATTGCATTTGTTTCGTGTTATTACCTAATTTTGTCAGCCATTTCGGACATCACATTGCACTTTACTATGTGGAAATAGTACCATTTATGTGAAACTATTCATAAACTGTAAACATTTGTCAGTAGGCAATTCGATAAAGACTTCCGGCTCCTCGGGCTGGTGCGAATATTTCAATGTCCGTATTTGCCAAACCGTTGGTTTGTGACACACCTTTACGAGTCTCTCGCTCGCTGCGCTCGCTCGAAAGTTATAGCCTAACCTAAAACCATACATCTTGCGTTCAGTAATCGATATGGTGGCGATATATTTCGAATTTGCGAACGTGTCGCATCGGTTGTGAGGTTGGACTAGATTTTTACGAGCGAGCGGAGCGAGCGAGCAACTGTGACAATTTCCAAGCTATACATATACCTTATATTGCATTGCATTTGTTTCGTGTTATTACCTAATTTTGTCAGCCATTTCGGACATCACATTGCACTGTAGTATTTGGAAATAGTACTATTTATGTGAAGCTATTCATAAACTGTAAACATTTGTCAGTAGGCCATAGGATAACGACTTCCGGCTCCTCGGGCTGGTGCGAATATTTCAATGTCCGTATGTGCCAAACCGTTGGTTTGTGACACACCTTTACGCGTCCCTCGCTCGCTGCGCTCGCTCGAAAACTATTGCCCAACCTAAAACCAATCCATCTTGCGTTCATTATTCGATATGGTGGCGACTTATTTCAAATTTGCGAACGTGTCGCATCGGTTGTGAGGTCGGACTAGATTTATACGAGCGAGCGGAGCGAGCGAGCAACGATCACAATTTCCAAGCTATACATATACCTTATATTGCATTGCATTTGTTTCGTGTTATTACCTAATTTTGTCAGCCATTTCGGACATCACATTGCACTGTAGTATGTGGAAATAGTACTATTTATGTGAAGCTATTCATAAACTGTAAACATTTGTCAGTAGGCCATAGGATAACGACTTCCGGCTCCTCGGGCTGGTGCGAATATTTCAATGTCCGTATGTGCCAAACCGTTGGTTTGTGACACACCTTTACAGGTCTCTCGCTCGCTACGCTCGCTCGAAAGCTATAGCTTAACCTAAAACCATACATCTTGCGTTCAGTAATCGATATGGTGGCGACATATTTCGAATTTGCGAACGTGTCGCATCGGTTGTGAGGTTGGACTAGATTTTTACGAGCGAGCGGAGCGAGCGAGCAACGGTGACAATTTCCAAGCTATACATATACCTTATATTGCATTGCATTTGTTTCGTGTTATTACCTAATTTTGTCAGCCATTTCTGACATCACATTGCACTTTACTATGTGGAAATAGTACTATTTATGTGAAACTATTCATAAACTGTAAACATTTGTCAGTAGGCAATTCGATAAAGACTTCCGGCTCCTCGGGCTGGTGCGAATATTTCAATGTCCGTAAGTGCCAAACCGTTGGTTTGTGACACACCTTTACGCGTACCTCGCTCGCTGCGCTCGCTCGAAAACTATTGCCCAACCTAAAACCAATCCATCTTGCGTTCATTATTCGATATGGTGGCGACTTATTTCAAATTTGCGAACGTGTCGCATCGGTTGTGAGGTCGGACTAGATTTTTACGAGCGAGCGGAGCGAGCGAGCAACGATCACAATTTCCAAGCTATACATATACCTTATATTGCATTGCATTTGTTTCGTGTTATTACCTAATTTTGTCAGCCATTTCTGACATCACATTGCACTTTACTATGTGGAAATAGTACTATTTATGTGAAACTATTCATAAACTGTAAACATTTGTCAGTAGGCAATTCGATAAAGACTTCCGGCTCCTCGGGCTGGTGCGAATATTTCAATGTCCGTATTTGCCAAACCGTTGGTTTGTGACACACCTTTACGCGTCTCTCGCTCGCTGCGCTCGCTCGAAAGTTATAGCCTAACCTAAAACCATACATCTTGCGTTCAGTAATCGATATGGTGGCGATATATTTCGAATTTGCGAACGTGTCGCATCGGTTGTGAGGTTAGACAAGATTTTTACGAGCGAGCGGAGCGAGCGAGCAACGGTGACAATTTCCAAGCTATACATATACCTTATATTGCATTGCATTTGTTTCGTGTTATTACCTAATTTTGTCAGCCATTTCGGACATCACATTGCACTGTAGTATGTGGAAATAGTACTATTTATGTGAAGCTATTCATAAACTGTAAACAGTTGTCAGTAGGCCATAGGATAACGACTTCCGGCTCCTCGGGCTGGTGCGAATATTTCAATGTCCGTATGTGCCAAACCGTTGGTTTGTGACACACCTTTACGCGTCCCTCGCTCGCTGCGCTCGCTCGAAAGCTATAGCCTAACCTAAAACCATACATCTTGCGTTCAGTATTCGATACGGTGGTGACATATTTCGAATTTGCGAACGTGTCGCATCGGTTGTGAGGTTGGACTAGATTATTACGAGCGAGCGGAGCGAGCGAGCAACGATCACAATTTCCAAGTTATACATATACATTATATTGCCTTGCATATATTTCGTGTTATTACCTAATTTTGTCAGCCATTTCTGACATCAAATTGCACTTTACTATGTGGAAATAGTACTATTTATGTGAAACTATTCATAAACTGTAAACATTTGTTAGTAGGCAATTCGATAAAGACTTCCAGCTCCTCGGGCTGCTGCGAATATTTCAATGTCCGTATGTGCCAAACCGTTGGTTTGTGACACACCTTTACGCGTCTCTCGCTCGCTGCGCTCGCTGGAAAGCTATAGCCTAACCTAAAACCATACATCTTGCGTTCAGTAATCGATATGGTGGCGACATATTTCGAATTTGCGAACGTGTCGCATCGGTTGTGAGGTTGGACTAGATTTTTACGAGCGAGCGGAGCGAGCGAGAAACGGTGACAATTTCCAAGCTATACATATACCTTATATTGCATTGCATTTGTTTCGTGTTATTACCTAATTTTGTCAGCCATTTCTGACATCACATTGCACTTTACTATGTGGAAATAGTACTATTTATGTGAAACTATTCACAAACTGTAAACATTTGTCAGTAGGCCATAGGATAAAGACTTCCGGCTCCTCGGGCTGGTGCGAATATTTCAATGTCCGTATGTGCCAAACCGTTGGTTTGTGACACACCTTTACGCGTCCCTCGCTCGCTGCGCTCGCTCGAAATCTATTGCCCAACATAAAACCATACATCTTGCGTTCAGTAATCGATATGGTGGTGACATATTTCGAATTTGCGAACGTGTCGCATCGGTTGTGAGGACGGACTAGATTTTTACGAACGAGCGGAGCGAGCGAGCAACGGTGACAATTTCCAAGCTATACATATACCTTATATTGCATTGCATTTGTTTCGTGTTATTACCTAATTTTGTCAGCCATTTCGGACATCACATTGCACTGTAGTATGTGGAAATAGTACTATTTATGTGAAACTATTCATAAACTGTAAACATTTGTCAGTAGGCAATTCGATAAAGACTTCCGGCTCCTCGGGCTGGGGGAATATTTCAATGTCCCTATGTGCCAAACCGTTGGTTTGTGACACATCATTACACGGCTCTCGCTCGCTACGCTCGCTCGAAAGCTATAGCTTAACCTAAAACCAATCCATCTTGCGTTCAGTATTCGATATGGTGGTGACATATTTCGAATTTGCGAACGTGTCGCATCGGTTGTGACGTTGGACTAGATTTTTACGAGCGAGCGGAGCGAGCGAGCAACGGTGACAATTTCCAAGCTATACATATACCTTATATTGCATTGCATTTGTTTCGTGTTATTACCTAATTTTGTCAGCCATTTCTGACATCACATTGCACTTTACTATGTGGAAATAGTACTATTTATGTGAAACTATTCATAGACTGTAAACATTTGTCAGTAGGCAATTCGATAAAGACTTCCGGCTCCTCGGGCTGGTGCGAATATTTCAATGTCCGTATGTGCCAAACCGTTGGTTTGTGACACACCTTTACGCGTCTCTCGTTCGCTGCGCTCGCTCGAAAGCTATAGCCTAACCTAAAACCATACATCTTGCGTTCAGTAATCGATATGGTGGTGACATATTTCGAATTTGCGAACGTGTCGCATCGGTTGTGAGGTTGGACTAGATTTTTACGAGCGAGCGGAGCGAGCGAGCAACGATTACAATTTCCAAGCTATACATATACCTTATATTGCCTTGCATATATTTCGTGTTATTACCTAATTTTGTCAGCCATTTCTGACATCACATTGCACTTTACTATGTGGAAACAGTACTATTTATGTGAAACTATTCATAAACTGTAAACATTTGTCAGTAGGCAATTCGATAAAGACTTCCGGCTCCTCGGGCTGGTGCGAATATTTCAATGACCGTATGTGCCAAACCGTTGGTTTGTGACACTCCTTTACACGTCTCTCGCTCGCTACGCTCGCTCGAAAGCTATAGCTTAACCTAAAACCAAGCCATCTTGCGTTCAGTATTCGATATGGCGGTGACATATTTCGAATTTGCGAACATGTCGCATCGGTTGTGAGGTTGGACTAGATTTTTACGAGCGAGCGGAGCGAGCGAGCAACGGTGACAACTTCCAAGCTATACATATACCTTATATTGCATTGCATTTGTTTCGTGTTATTACCTAATTTTGTCAGCCATTTCTGACATCACATTGCACTTTACTATGTGGAAATAGTACTATTTATGTGAAACTATTCATAAACTGTAAACATTTGTCAGTAGGCAATTCGATAAAGACTTCCGGCTCCTCGGGCTGGTGCGAATATTTCAATGACCGTATGTGCCAAACCGTTGGTTTGTGACACTCCTTTACACGTCTCTCGCTCGCTACGCTCGCTCGAAAGCTATAGCTTAACCTAAAACCAAGCCATCTTGCGTTCAGTACTCGATATGGCGGTGACATATTTCGAATTTGCGAACATGTCGCATCGGTTGTGAGGTTGGACTAGATTTTTACGAGCGAGCGGAGCGAGCGAGCAACGATCACAATTTCCAAGTTATACATATACCTTATATTGCCTTGCATATATTTCGTGTTATTACCTAATTTTGTCAGCCATTTCTGTCATCACATTGCACTTTACTATGTGGAAATAGTACTATTTATGTGAAACTATTCATAAACTGTAAACATTTGTCAGTAGGCAATTCGATAAAGACTTCCGGCTCCTCGGGCTGGTGCGAATTTTTCAATGTCCGTATGTGCCAAACCGTTGGTTTGTGACACACCTTTACGCGTCCCCCGCTCGCTGCGCTCGCTCGAAAACTATTGCCCAACCTAAAACCAATCCATCTTGCGTTCATTATTCGATATGGTGGCGACATATTTCGAATTTGCGAACGTGTCGCATCGGTTGTGAGGTTGGACTAGATTTTTACGAGCGAGCGGAGCGAGCGAGAAACGGTGACAATTTCCAAGCTATACATATACCTTATATTGCATTGCATTTGTTTCGTGTTATTACCTAATTTTGTCAGCCATTTCTGACATCACATTGCACTTTACTATGTGGAAATAGTACTATTTATGTGAAACTATTCACAAACTGTAAACATTTGTCAGTAGGCCATAGGATAAAGACTTCCGGCTCCGCGGGCTGGTGCGAATATTTCAATGTCCGTATGTGCCAAACCGTTGGTTTGTGACACACCTTTACGCGTCCCTCGCTCGCTGCGCTCGCTCGAAATCTATTGCCCAACATAAAACCATACATCTTGCGTTCAGTAATCGATATGGTGGCGACATATTTCGAATTTGCGAACGTGTCGCATCGGTTGTGACGTTGGACTAGATTTTTACGAGCGAGCGGAGCGAGCGAGCAACGGTGACAATTTCCAAGCTATACATATACCTTATATTGCATTGCATTTGTTTCGTGTTATTACCTAATTTTGTCAGCCATTTCTGACATCACATTGCACTTTACTATGTGGAAATAGTACTATTTATGTGAAACTATTCATAAACTGTAAACATTTGTCAGTAGGCAATTCGATAAAGACTTCCGGCTCCTCGGGCTGGTGCGAATATTTCAATGTCCGTATGTGCCAAACCGTTGGTTTGTGACACACCTTTACGCGTCTCTCGCTCGCTGCGCTCGCTCGAAAGCTATAGCCTAACCTAAAACCATACATCTTGCGTTCAGTAATCGATATGGTGGTGACATATTTCGAATTTGCGAACGTGTCGCATCGGTTGTGAGGTTGGACTAGATTTTTACGAGCGAGCGGAGCGAGCGAGCAACGATTACAATTTCCAAGCTATACATATACCTTATATTGCCTTGCATATATTTCGTGTTATTACCTAATTTTGTCAGCCATTTCTGACATCACATTGCACTTTACTATGTGGAAATAGTACTATTTATGTGAAACTATTCATAAACTGTAAACATTTGTCAGTAGGCAATTCGATAAAGACTTCCGGCTCCTCGGGCTGGTGCGAATATTTCAATGTCCGTATGTGCCAAACCGTTGGTTTGTGACACACCTTTACACGTCTCTCGCTCGCTACGCTCGCTCGAAAGCTATAGCTTAACCTAAAACCAAGCCATCTTGCGTTCAGTATTCGATATGGCGGTGACATATTTCGAATTTGCGAACATGTCACATCGGTTGTGAGGTTGGACTAGATTTTTACGAGCGAGCGGAGCGAGCGAGCAACGGTGACAACTTCCGAGCTATACATATACCTTATATTGCATTGCATTTGTTTCGTGTTATTACCTAATTTTGTCAGCCATTTCTGACATCACATTGCACTTTACTATGTGGAAATAGTACTATTTATGTGGAACTATTCATAAACTGTAAACATTTGTCAGTAGGCAATTCGATAAAGACTTCCGGCTCCTCGGGCTGGTGCGAATATTTCAATGACCGTATGTGCCAAACCGTTGGTTTGTGACACTCCTTTACACGTCTCTCGCTCGCTACGCTCGCTCGAAAGCTATAGCTTAACCTAAAACCAAGCCATCTTGCGTTCAGTATTCGATATGGCGGTGACATATTTCGAATTTGCGAACATGTCGCATCGGTTGTGAGGTTGGACTAGATTTTTACGAGCGAGCGGAGCGAGCGAGCAACGGTGACAACTTCCAAGCTATACATATACCTTATATTGCATTGCATTTGTTTCGTGTTATTACCTAATTTTGTCAGCCATTTCTGACATCACATTGCACTTTACTATGTGGAAATAGTACTATTTATGTGAAACTATTCATAAACTGTAAACATTTGTCAGTAGGCAATTCGATAAAGACTTCCGGCTCCTCGGGCTGGTGCGAATATTTCAATGACCGTATGTGCCAAACCGTTGGTTTGTGACACTCCTTTACACGTCTCTCGCTCGCTACGCTCGCTCGAAAGCTATAGCTTAACCTAAAACCAAGCCATCTTGCGTTCAGTACTCGATATGGCGGTGACATATTTCGAATTTGCGAACATGTCGCATCGGTTGTGAGGTTGGACTAGATTTTTACGAGCGAGCGGAGCGAGCGAGCAACGATCACAATTTCCAAGTTATACATATACCTTATATTGCCTTGCATATATTTCGTGTTATTACCTAATTTTGTCAGCCATTTCTGTCATCACATTGCACTTTACTATGTGGAAATAGTACTATTTATGTGAAACTATTCATAAACTGTAAACATTTGTCAGTAGGCCATAGGATAAAGACTTCCGGCTCCGCGGGCTGGTGCGAATATTTCAATGTCCGTATGTGCCAAACCGTTGGTTTGTGACACACCTTTACGCGTCCCTCGCTCGCTGCGCTCGCTCGAAATCTATTGCCCAACATAAAACCATACATCTTGCGTTCAGTAATCGATATGGTGGCGACATATTTCGAATTTGCGAACGTGTCGCATCGGTTGTGAGGTTGGACTAGATTTTTACGAGCGAGCGGAGCGAGCGAGCAACGATTACAATTTCCAAGCTATACATATACCTTATATTGCCTTGCATATATTTCGTGTTATTACCTAATTTTGTCAGCCATTTCTGACATCACATTGCACTTTACTATGTGGAAATAGTACTATTTATGTGAAACTATTCATAAACTGTAAACATTTGTCAGTAGGCAATTCGATAAAGACTTCCGGCTCCTCGGGCTGGTGCGAATATTTCAATGTCCGTATGTGCCAAACCGTTGGTTTGTGACACACCTTTACACGTCTCTCGCTCGCTACGCTCGCTCGAAAGCTATAGCTTAAAATAAAACCAAGCCATCTTGCGTTCATTATTCGATATGGTGGCGACATATTTCGAATTTGCGAACGTGTCGCATCGGTTGTGAGGTTGGACTAGATTTTTACGAGCGAGCGGAGCGAGCGAGAAACGGTGACAATTTCCAAGCTATACATATACCTTATATTGCATTGCATTTGTTTCGTGTTATTACCTAATTTTGTCAGCCATTTCTGACATCACATTGCACTTTACTATGTGGAAATAGTACTATTTATGTGAAACTATTCATAAACTGTAAACATTTGTCAGTAGGCAATTCGATAAAGACTTCCGGCTCCTCGGGCTGGTGCGAATATTTCAATGACCGTATGTGCCAAACCGTTGGTTTGTGACACTCCTTTACACGTCTCTCGCTCGCTACGCTCGCTAGAAAGTTATAGCTTACCCTAAAACCAAGCCATCTTGCGTTCAGTATTCGATATGGTGGTGACATATTTCGAATTTGCGAACGTGTCGCTTCGGTTGTGAGGTTGGACTAGATTTTTACGAGCGAGCGGAGCGAGCGAGAAACGGTGACAATTTCCAAGCTATACATATACCTTATATTGCATTGCATTTGTTTCGTGTTATTACCTAATTTTGTCAGCCATTTCTGACATCACATTGCACTTTACTATGTGGAAATAGTACTATTTATGTGAAACTATTCACAAACTGTAAACATTTGACAGTGGGGCATAGGATAAAGTCTTCCGGCTCCGCGGGCTGGTGCGAATATTTCAATGTCCGTATGTGCCAAACCGTTGGTTTGTGACACACCTTTACGCGTCCCTCGCTCGCTGCGCTCGCTCGAAATCTATTGCCCAACATAAAACCATACATCTTGCGTTCAGTAATCGATATGGTGGCGACATATTTCGAATTTGCGAACGTGTCGCATCGGTTGTGAGGTTGGACTAGATTTTTACGAGCGAGCGGAGCGAGCGAGCAACGATTACAATTTCCAAGCTATACATATACCTTATATTGCCTTGCATATATTTCGTGTTATTACCTAATTTTGTCAGCCATTTCTGACATCACATTGCACTTTACTATGTGGAAATAGTACTATTTATGTGAAACTATTCATAAACTGTAAACATTTGTCAGTAGGCAATTCGATAAAGACTTCCGGCTCCTCGGGCTGGTGCGAATATTTCAATGTCCGTATGTGCCAAACCGTTGGTTTGTGACACACCTTTACACGTCTCTCGCTCGCTACGCTCGCTCGAAAGCTATAGCTTAAACTAAAACCAAGCCATCTTGCGTTCATTATTCGATATGGTGGCGACATATTTCGAATTTGCGAACGTGTCGCATCGGTTGTGAGGTTGGACTAGATTTTTACGAGCGAGCGGAGCGAGCGAGCAACGGTGACAATTTCCAAGCTATACATATACCTTATATTGCATTGCATTTGTTTCGTGTTATTACCTAATTTTGTCAGAGATTTCGGACATCACATTGCACTGTAGTATGTGGAAATAGTACTATTTATGTGAAACTATTCATAAACTGTAAACATTTGTCAGTAGGCAATTCGATAAAGACTTCCGGCTCCTCGGGCTGGGGGAATATTTCAATGTCCCTATGTGCCAAACCGTTGGTTTGTGACACACCATTACACGGCTCTCGCGCGCTACGCTCGCTCGAAAGCTATAGCTTAACCTAAAACCAATCCATCTTGCGTTCAGTATTCGATATGGTGGTGACATATTTCGAATTTGCGAACGTGTCGCATCGGTTGTGACGTTGGACTAGATTTTTACGAGCGAGCGGAGCGAGCGAGCAACGATTACAATTTCCAAGCTATACATATGCCTTATATTGCCTTGCATATATTTCGTGTTATTACCTAATTTTGTCAGCCATTTCTGACATCACATTGCACTTTACTATGTGGAAATAGTACTATTTACGTGAAACTATTCATAAACTGTAAACATTTGTCAGTAGGCAATTCGATAAAGACTTCCGGCTCCTCGGGCTGGTGCGAATATTTCAATGTCCGTATGTGCCAAACCGTTGGTTTGTGACACACCTTTACACGTCTCTCGCTCGCTACGCTCGCTCGAAAGCTATAGCTTAACCTAAAACCAAGCCATCTTGCGTTCAGTATTCGATATGGCGGTGACATATTTCGAATTTGCGAACATGTCGCATCGGTTGTGAGGTTGGACTAGATTTTTACGAGCGAGCGGAGCGAGCGAGCAACGGTGACAACTTCCAAGCTATACATATACCTTATATTGCATTGCATTTGTTTCGTGTTATTACCTAATTTTGTCAGCCATTTCTGACATCACATTGCACTTTACTATGTGGAAATAGTACTATTTATGTGAAACTATTCATAAACTGTAAACATTTGTCAGTAGGCAATTGGATAAAGACTTCCGGCTCCTCGGGCTGGTGCGAATATTTCAATGACCGTATGTGCCAAACCGTTGGTTTGTGACACACCTTTACACGTCTCTCGCTCGCTACGCTCGCTCGAAAGCTATAGCTTAACCTAAAACCAAGCCATCTTGCGTTCAGTATTCGATATGGCGGTGACATATTTCGAATTTGCGAACATGTCGCATCGGTTGTGAGGTTGGACTAGATTTTTACGAGCGAGCGGAGCGAGCGAGCAACGATCACAATTTCCAAGTTATACATATACCTTATATTGCCTTGCATATATTTCGTGTTATTACCTAATTTTGTCAGCCATTTCTGTCATCACATTGCACTTTACTATGTGGAAATAGTACTATTTATGTGAAACTATTCATAAACTGTAAACATTTGTCAGTAGGCAATTCGATAAAGACTTCCGGCTCCTCGGGCTGGTGCGAATATTTCAATGTCCGTATGTGCCAAACCGTTGGTTTGTGACACACCTTTACGCGTCCCCCGCTCGCTGCGCTCGCTCGAAAACTATTGCCCAACCTAAAACCAATCCATCTTGCGTTCATTATTCGATATGGTGGCGACATATTGCGAATTTGCGAACGTGTCGCATCGGTTGTGAGGTTGGACTAGATTTTTACGAGCGAGCGGAGCGAGCGAGAAACGGTGACAATTTCCAAGCTATACATATACCTTATATTGCATTGCATTTGTTTCGTGTTATTACCTAATTTTGTCAGCCATTTCTGACATCACATTGCACTTTACTATGTGGAAATAGTACTATTTATGTGAAACTATTCACAAACTGTAAACATTTGTCAGTAGGCCATAGGATAAAGACTTCCGGCTCCGCGGGCTGGTGCGAATATTTCAATGTCCGTATGTGCCAAACCGTTGGTTTGTGACACACCTTTACGCGTCCCTCGCTCGCTGCGCTCGCTCGAAATCTATTGCCCAACATAAAACCATACATCTTGCGTTCAGTAATCGATATGGTGGCGACATATTTCGAATTTGCGAACGTGTCGCATCGGTTGTGAGGTTGGACTAGATTTTTACGAGCGAGCGGAGCGAGCGAGCAACGATTACAATTTCCAAGCTATACATATACCTTATATTGCCTTGCATATATTTCGTGTTATTACCTAATTTTGTCAGCCATTTCGGACATCACATTGCACTGTAGTATGTGGAAATAGTACTATTTATGTGAAACTATTCATAAACTGTAAACATTTGTCAGTAGGCAATTCGATAAAGACTTCCGGCTCCTCGGGCTGGTGCGAATATTTCAATGTCCGTATGTGCCAAACCGTTGGTTTGTGACACACCTTTACGCGTCTCTCGCTCGCTGCGCTCGCTCGAAAGCTATAGCCTAACCTAAAACCATACATCTTGCGTTCAGTAATCGATATGGTGGTGACATATTTCGAATTTGCGAACGTGTCGCATCGGTTGTGAGGTTGGACTAGATTTTTACGAGCGAGCGGAGCGAGCGAGCAACGATTACAATTTCCAAGCTATACATATACCTTATATTGCCTTGCATATATTTCGTGTTATTACCTAATTTTGTCAGCCATTTCGGACATCACATTGCACTGTAGTATGTGGAAATAGTACTATTTATGTGAAACTATTCATAAACTGTAAACATTTGTCAGTAGGCAATTCGATAAAGACTTCCGGCTCCTCGGGCTGGTGCGAATATTTCAATGTCCGTATGTGCCAAACCGTTGGTTTGTGACACACCTTTACGCGTCTCTCGCTCGCTGCGCTCGCTCGAAAGCTATAGCCTAACCTAAAACCATACATCTTGCGTTCAGTAATCGATATGGTGGTGACATATTTCGAATTTGCGAACGTGTCGCATCGGTTGTGAGGTTGGACTAGATTTTTACGAGCGAGCGGAGCGAGCGAGCAACGATTACAATTTCCAAGCTATACATATGCCTTATATTGCCTTGCATATATTTCGTGTTATTACCTAATTTTGTCAGCCATTTCTGACATCACATTGCACTTTACTATGTGGAAATAGTACTATTTACGTGAAACTATTCATAAACTGTAAACATTTGTCAGTAGGCAATTCGATAAAGACTTCCGGCTCCTCGGGCTGGTGCGAATATTTCAATGTCCGTATGTGCCAAACCGTTGGTTTGTGACACACCTTTACACGTCTCTCGCTCGCTACGCTCGCTCGAAAGCTATAGCTTAACCTAAAACCAAGGCATCTTGCGTTCAGTATTCGATATGGCGGTGACATATTTCGAATTTGCGAACATGTCGCATCGGTTGTGAGGTTGGACTAGATTTTTACGAGCGAGCGGAGCGAGCGAGCAACGGTGACAACTTCCAAGCTATACATATACCTTATATTGCATTGCATTTGTTTCGTGTTATTACCTAATTTTGTCAGCCATTTCTGACATCACATTGCACTTTACTATGTGGAAATAGTACTATTTATGTGAAACTATTCATAAACTGTAAACATTTGTCAGTAGGCAATTCGATAAAGACTTCCGGCTCCTCGGGCTGGTGCGAATATTTCAATGTCCGTATGTGCCAAACCGTTGGTTTGTGACACACCTTTACGCGTCTCTCGCTCGCTGCGCTCGCTCGAAAGCTATAGCCTAACCTAAAACCATACATCTTGCGTTCAGTAATCGATATGGTGGTGACATATTTCGAATTTGCGAACGTGTCGCATCGGTTGTGAGGTTGGACTAGATTTTTACGAGCGAGCGGAGCGAGCGAGCAACGATTACAATTTCCAAGCTATACATATACCTTATATTGCCTTGCATATATTTCGTGTTATTACCTAATTTTGTCAGCCATTTCGGACATCACATTGCACTGTAGTATGTGGAAATAGTACTATTTATGTGAAACTATTCATAAACTGTAAACATTTGTCAGTAGGCAATTCGATAAAGACTTCCGGCTCCTCGGGCTGGTGCGAATATTTCAATGTCCGTATGTGCCAAACCGTTGGTTTGTGACACACCTTTACGCGTCTCTCGCTCGCTGCGCTCGCTCGAAAGCTATAGCCTAACCTAAAACCATACATCTTGCGTTCAGTAATCGATATGGTGGTGACATATTTCGAATTTGCGAACGTGTCGCATCGGTTGTGAGGTTGGACTAGATTTTTACGAGCGAGCGGAGCGAGCGAGCAACGATTACAATTTCCAAGCTATACATATGCCTTATATTGCCTTGCATATATTTCGTGTTATTACCTAATTTTGTCAGCCATTTCTGACATCACATTGCACTTTACTATGTGGAAATAGTACTATTTACGTGAAACTATTCATAAACTGTAAACATTTGTCAGTAGGCAATTCGATAAAGACTTCCGGCTCCTCGGGCTGGTGCGAATATTTCAATGTCCGTATGTGCCAAACCGTTGGTTTGTGACACACCTTTACACGTCTCTCGCTCGCTACGCTCGCTCGAAAGCTATAGCTTAACCTAAAACCAAGCCATCTTGCGTTCAGTATTCGATATGGCGGTGACATATTTCGAATTTGCGAACATGTCGCATCGGTTGTGAGGTTGGACTAGATTTTTACGAGCGAGCGGAGCGAGCGAGCAACGGTGACAACTTCCAAGCTATACATATACCTTATATTGCATTGCATTTGTTTCGTGTTATTACCTAATTTTGTCAGCCATTTCTGACATCACATTGCACTTTACTATGTGGAAATAGTACTATTTATGTGAAACTATTCATAAACTGTAAACATTTGTCAGTAGGCAATTGGATAAAGACTTCCGGCTCCTCGGGCTGGTGCGAATATTTCAATGACCGTATGTGCCAAACCGTTGGTTTGTGACACACCTTTACACGTCTCTCGCTCGCTACGCTCGCTCGAAAGCTATAGCTTAACCTAAAACCAAGCCATCTTGCGTTCAGTATTCGATATGGCGGTGACATATTTCGAATTTGCGAACATGTCGCATCGGTTGTGAGGTTGGACTAGATTTTTACGAGCGAGCGGAGCGAGCGAGCAACGATCACAATTTCCAAGTTATACATATACCTTATATTGCCTTGCATATATTTCGTGTTATTACCTAATTTTGTCAGCCATTTCTGTCATCACATTGCACTTTACTATGTGGAAATAGTACTATTTATGTGAAACTATTCATAAACTGTAAACATTTGTCAGTAGGCAATTCGATAAAGACTTCCGGCTCCTCGGGCTGGTGCGAATATTTCAATGTCCGTATGTGCCAAACCGTTGGTTTGTGACACACCTTTACGCGTCCCCCGCTCGCTGCGCTCGCTCGAAAACTATTGCCCAACCTAAAACCAATCCATCTTGCGTTCATTATTCGATATGGTGGCGACATATTGCGAATTTGCGAACGTGTCGCATCGGTTGTGAGGTTGGACTAGATTTTTACGAGCGAGCGGAGCGAGCGAGAAACGGTGACAATTTCCAAGCTATACATATACCTTATATTGCATTGCATTTGTTTCGTGTTATTACCTAATTTTGTCAGCCATTTCTGACATCACATTGCACTTTACTATGTGGAAATAGTACTATTTATGTGAAACTATTCACAAACTGTAAACATTTGTCAGTAGGCCATAGGATAAAGACTTCCGGCTCCGCGGGCTGGTGCGAATATTTCAATGTCCGTATGTGCCAAACCGTTGGTTTGTGACACACCTTTACGCGTCCCTCGCTCGCTGCGCTCGCTCGAAATCTATTGCCCAACATAAAACCATACATCTTGCGTTCAGTAATCGATATGGTGGCGACATATTTCGAATTTGCGAACGTGTCGCATCGGTTGTGAGGTTGGACTAGATTTTTACGAGCGAGCGGAGCGAGCGAGCAACGATTACAATTTCCAAGCTATACATATACCTTATATTGCCTTGCATATATTTCGTGTTATTACCTAATTTTGTCAGCCATTTCGGACATCACATTGCACTGTAGTATGTGGAAATAGTACTATTTATGTGAAACTATTCATAAACTGTAAACATTTGTCAGTAGGCAATTCGATAAAGACTTCCGGCTCCTCGGGCTGGTGCGAATATTTCAATGTCCGTATGTGCCAAACCGTTGGTTTGTGACACACCTTTACGCGTCTCTCGCTCGCTGCGCTCGCTCGAAAGCTATAGCCTAACCTAAAACCATACATCTTGCGTTCAGTAATCGATATGGTGGTGACATATTTCGAATTTGCGAACGTGTCGCATCGGTTGTGAGGTTGGACTAGATTTTTACGAGCGAGCGGAGCGAGCGAGCAACGATTACAATTTCCAAGCTATACATATACCTTATATTGCCTTGCATATATTTCGTGTTATTACCTAATTTTGTCAGCCATTTCGGACATCACATTGCACTGTAGTATGTGGAAATAGTACTATTTATGTGAAACTATTCATAAACTGTAAACATTTGTCAGTAGGCAATTCGATAAAGACTTCCGGCTCCTCGGGCTGGTGCGAATATTTCAATGTCCGTATGTGCCAAACCGTTGGTTTGTGACACACCTTTACGCGTCTCTCGCTCGCTGCGCTCGCTCGAAAGCTATAGCCTAACCTAAAACCATACATCTTGCGTTCAGTAATCGATATGGTGGTGACATATTTCGAATTTGCGAACGTGTCGCATCGGTTGTGAGGTTGGACTAGATTTTTACGAGCGAGCGGAGCGAGCGAGCAACGATTACAATTTCCAAGCTATACATATGCCTTATATTGCCTTGCATATATTTCGTGTTATTACCTAATTTTGTCAGCCATTTCTGACATCACATTGCACTTTACTATGTGGAAATAGTACTATTTACGTGAAACTATTCATAAACTGTAAACATTTGTCAGTAGGCAATTCGATAAAGACTTCCGGCTCCTCGGGCTGGTGCGAATATTTCAATGTCCGTATGTGCCAAACCGTTGGTTTGTGACACACCTTTACACGTCTCTCGCTCGCTACGCTCGCTCGAAAGCTATAGCTTAACCTAAAACCAAGGCATCTTGCGTTCAGTATTCGATATGGCGGTGACATATTTCGAATTTGCGAACATGTCGCATCGGTTGTGAGGTTGGACTAGATTTTTACGAGCGAGCGGAGCGAGCGAGCAACGGTGACAACTTCCAAGCTATACATATACCTTATATTGCATTGCATTTGTTTCGTGTTATTACCTAATTTTGTCAGCCATTTCTGACATCACATTGCACTTTACTATGTGGAAATAGTACTATTTATGTGAAACTATTCATAAACTGTAAACATTTGTCAGTAGGCAATTCGATAAAGACTTCCGGCTCCTCGGGCTGGTGCGAATATTTCAATGTCCGTATGTGCCAAACCGTTGGTTTGTGACACACCTTTACGCGTCTCTCGCTCGCTGCGCTCGCTCGAAAGCTATAGCCTAACCTAAAACCATACATCTTGCGTTCAGTAATCGATATGGTGGTGACATATTTCGAATTTGCGAACGTGTCGCATCGGTTGTGAGGTTGGACTAGATTTTTACGAGCGAGCGGAGCGAGCGAGCAACGATTACAATTTCCAAGCTATACATATACCTTATATTGCCTTGCATATATTTCGTGTTATTACCTAATTTTGTCAGCCATTTCGGACATCACATTGCACTGTAGTATGTGGAAATAGTACTATTTATGTGAAACTATTCATAAACTGTAAACATTTGTCAGTAGGCAATTCGATAAAGACTTCCGGCTCCTCGGGCTGGTGCGAATATTTCAATGTCCGTATGTGCCAAACCGTTGGTTTGTGACACACCTTTACGCGTCTCTCGCTCGCTGCGCTCGCTCGAAAGCTATAGCCTAACCTAAAACCATACATCTTGCGTTCAGTAATCGATATGGTGGTGACATATTTCGAATTTGCGAACGTGTCGCATCGGTTGTGAGGTTGGACTAGATTTTTAGATTTTTACGAGCGAGCGGAGCGAGCGAGCAACGATTACAATTTCCAAGCCTATACATATGCCTTATATTGCCTTGCATATATTTCGTGTTATTACCTAATTTTGTCAGCCATTTCTGACATCACATTGCACTTTACTATGTGGAAATAGTACTATTTACGTGAAACTATTCATAAACTGTAAACATTTGTCAGTAGGCAATTCGATAAAGACTTCCGGCTCCTCGGGCTGGTGCGAATATTTCAATGTCCCGTATGTGCCAAACCGTTGGTTTGTGACACACCTTTACACGTCCTCTCGCTCGCTACGCTCGCTCGAAAGCTATAGCTTAACCTAAAACCAAGCCATCTTGCGTTCAGTATTCGATATGGTGGTGACATATTTCGAATTTGCGAACGTGTCGCATCGGTTGTGACGTTGGACTAGATTTTTACGAGCGAGCGGAGCGAGCGAGCAACGGTGACAATTTCCAAGCTATACATATACCTTATATTGCATTGCATTTGTTTCGTGTTATTACCTAATTTTGTCAGCCATTTCTGACATCACATTGCACTTTACTATGTGGAAATAGTACTGTTGATGTGAAACTATTCATAAACTGTAAACATTTGTCAGTAGGCAATTCGATAAAGACTTCCGGCTCCTCGGGCTGGTGCGAATATTTCAATGTCCGTATGTGCCAAACCGTTGGTTTGTGACACACCTTTACACGTCTCTCGCTCGCTACGCTCGCTCGAAAGCTATAGCTTAACCTAAAACCAAGCCATCTTGCGTTCAGTATTCGATATGGCGGTGACATATTTCGAATTTGCGAAACATGTCGCATCGGTTGTGAGGTTGGACTAGATTTTTACGAGCGAGCGGAGCGAGCGAGCAACGGTGACAACTTCCAAGCTATACATATACCTTATATTGCATTGCATTTGTTTCGTGTTATTACCTAATTTTGTCAGCCATTTCTGACATCACATTGCACTTTACTATGTGGAATAGTACTATTTATGTGAAACTATTCATAAACTGTAAACATTTGTCAGTAGGCAATTCGATAAAGACTTCCGGCTCCTCGGGCTGGTGCGAATATTTCAATGTCCCGTATGTGCCAAACCGTTGGTTTGTGACACACCTTTACACGTCTCTCGCTCGCTACGCTCGCTCGAAAGCTATAGCTTAAACTAAAACCAAGCCATCTTGCGTTCATTATTCAATATGGTGGCGACATATTTCGAATTTGCGAACGTGTCGCATCGGTTGTGAGGTTGGACTAGATTTTTACGAGCGAGCGGAGCGAGCGAGAAACGGTGACAATTTCCAAGCTATACATATACCTTATATTGCATTGCATTTGTTTCGTGTTATTACCTAATTTTGTCAGCCATTTCTGACATCACATTGCACTTTACTATGTGGAAATAGTACTATTTATGTGAAACTATTCATAAACTGTAAACATTTGTCAGTAGGGCAATTCGATAAAGACTTCCGGCTCCTCGGGCTGGTGCGAATATTTCAATGACCGTATGTGCCAAACCGTTGTTTGTGACACTCCTTTACACGTCTCTCGCTCGCTACGCTCGCTAGAAAGTTATAGCTTACCCTAAAACAAGCCATCTTGCGTTCAGTATTCGATATGGTGGTGACATATTTCGAATTTGCGAACGTGTCGCTTCGGTGTGTGAGGTTGGACTAGATTTTTACGAGCGAGCGGAGCGAGCGAGAAACGGTGACAATTTCCAAGCTATACATATACCTTATATTGCATTGCATTTGTTTCGTGTTATTACCTAATTTTGTCAGGCCATTTCTGACATCACATTGCACTTTACTATGTGGAAATAGTACTATTTATGTGAAACTATTCACAAACTGTAAACATTTGACAGTGGGGCATAGGATAAAGTCTTCCGGGCTCCGCGGGCTGGTGCGAATATTTCAATGTCCGTATGTGCCAAACCGTTGGTTTGTGACACACCTTTACGCGTCCCTCGCTCGCTGCGCTCGCTCGAAATCTATTGCCCAACATAAAACCATACATCTTGCGTTCAGTAATCGATATGGTGGCGACATATTTCGAATTTGCGAACGTGTCGCATCGGTTGTGAGGTTGGACTAGATTTTACGAGCGAGCGGAGCGAGTGAGCAACGATCACAATTTCCAAGTTATACATATACCTTATATTGCCTTGCATATATTTCGTGTTATTACCTAATTTTGTCAGCCCATTTCTGTCATCACATTGCACTTTACTATGTGGAATAGTACTATTTATGTGAAACTATTCATAAACTGTAAACATTTGTCAGTAGGCAATTCGATAAAGACTTCGGCTCCTCGGGCTGGTGCGAATATTTCAATGTCCCGTATGTGCCAAACCGTTGGTTTGTGACACACCTTTACGCGTCCCCCGCTCGCTGCGCTCGCTCGAAAACTATTGCCCAACCTAAAACAATCATCTTGCGTTCATTATTCGATATGGTGGCGACATATTGCGAATTTGCGAACGTGTCGCATCGGTTGTGAGGTTGGACTAGATTTTTACGAGCGAGCGGAGCGAGCGAGAAAACGGTGACAATTTCCAAGCTATACATATACCTTATATTGCATTGCATTTGTTTCGTGTTATTACCTAATTTTGTCAGCCATTTCTGACATCACATTGCACTTTACTATGTGGAAATAGTACTATTTATGTGAAACTATTCACAAACTGTAAACATTTGTCAGTAGGCCATAGGATAAAGACTTCCGGCTCCGCGGGGCTGGTGCGAATATTTCAATGTCCGTATGTGCCAAACCGTGTGGTTTGTGACACACCTTTACGCGTCCCTCGCTCGCTGCGCTCGCTCGAAATCTATTGCCCAACATAAAACCATACATCCTTGCGTTCAGTAATCGATATGGTGGCGACATATTTCGAATTTGCCGAACGTGTCGCATCGGTTGTGAGGTTGGACTAGATTTTACGAGCGAGCGGAGCGAGCGAGCAACGATTACAATTTCCAAGCTATACATATACCTTATATTGCCTTGCATATATTTCGTGTTATTACCTAATTTTGTCAGCCATTTCGGACATCACATTGCACTGTAGTATGTGGAAATAGTACTATTTATGTGAAACTATTCATAAACTGTAAACATTTGTCAGTAGGCAATTCGATAAAGACTTCCGGCTCCTCGGGCTGGTGCGAATATTTCAATGTCCGTATGTGCCAAACCGTTGGTTTGTGACACACCTTTACGCGTCTCTCGCTCGCTGCGCTCGCTCGAAAGCTATAGCCTAACCTAAAACCATACATCTTGCGTTCAGTAATCGATATGGTGGTGACATATTTCGAATTTGCGAACGTGTCGCATCGGTTGTGAGGTTGGACTAGATTTTTACGAGCGAGCGGAGCGAGCGAGCAACGATTACAATTTCCAAGCTATACATATACCTTATATTGCCTTGCATATATTTCGTGTTATTACCTAATTTTGTCAGCCATTTCGGACATCACATTGCACTGTAGTATGTGGAAATAGTACTATTTATGTGAAACTATTCATAAACTGTAAACATTTGTCAGTAGGCAATTCGATAAAGACTTCCGGCTCCTCGGGCTGGTGCGAATATTTCAATGTCCGTATGTGGCCAAACCGTTGGTTTGTGACACACCTTACGCGTCTCTCGCTCGCTGCGCTCGCTCGAAAGCTATAGCCTAACCTAAAACCATACATCTTGCGTTCAGTAATCGATATGGTGGTGACATATTTCGAATTTGCGAACGTGTCGCATCGGTTGTGAGGTTGGACTAGATTTTTACGAGCGAGCGGAGCGAGCGAGCAACGATTACAATTTCCAAGCTATACATATGCCTTATATTGCCTTGCATATATTTCGTGTTATTACCTAATTTTGTCAGCCATTTCTGACATCACATTGCACTTTACTATGTGGAAATAGTACTATTTACGTGAAACTATTCATAAACTGTAAACATTTGTCAGTAGGCAATTCGATAAAGACTTCCGGCTCCTCGGGGCTGGTGCGAATATTTCAATGTCCGTATGTGCCAAACCGTTGGTTTGTGACACACCTTTACACGTCTCTCGCTCGCTACGCTCGCTCGAAAGCTATAGCTTAACCTAAAACCAAGGCATCTTGCGTTCAGTATTCGATATGGCGGTGACATATTTCGAATTTGCGAACATGTCGCATCGGTTGTGAGGTTGGACTAGATTTTTACGAGCGAGCGGAGGCGAGCGAGGCAACGGTGACAACTTCCAAGCTATACATATACCTTATATTGCATTGCATTTGTTTCGTGTTATTACCTAATTTTGTCAGCCATTTCTGACATCACATTGCACTTTACTATGTGGAAATAGTACTATTTATGTGAAACTATTCATAAACTGTAAACATTTGTCAGTAGGCAATTCGATAAAGACTTCCGGCTCCTCGGGCTGGTGCGAATATTTCAATGTCCGTATGTGCCAAACCGTTGGTTTGTGACACACCTTACGGCGTCCTCTCGCTCGCTGCGCTCGCTCGAAAGCTATAGCCTAACCTAAAACCATACATCTTGCGTTCAGTAATCGATATGGTGGTGACATATTTCGAATTTGCGAACGTGTCGCATCGGTTGTGAGGTTGGACTAGATTTTTACGAGCGAGCGGAGGCGAGCGAGCAACGATTACAATTTCCAAGCTATACATATACCTTATATTGCCTTGCATATATTTCGTGTTATTACCTAATTTTGTCAGCCATTTCGGACATCACATTGCACTGTAGTATGTGGAAATAGTACTATTTATGTGAAACTATTCATAAACTGTAAACATTTGTCAGTAGGCAATTCGATAAAGACTTCCGGCTCCTCGGGCTGGTGCGAATATTTCAATGTCCGTATGTGCCAAACCGTTGGTTTGTGACACACCCTTTACGCGTCTCTCGCTCGCTGCGCTCGCTCGAAAGCTATAGCCTAACCTAAAACCATACATCTTGCGTTCAGTAATCGATATGGTGGTGACATATTTCGAATTTGCGACGTGTCGCATCGGTTGTGAGGTTGGACTAGATTTTACGAGCGAGCGGAGCGAGCGAGCAACGATTACAATTTCCAAGCTATACATATGCCTTATATTGCCTTGCATATATTTCGTGTTATTACCTAATTTTGTCAGCCATTTCTGACATCACATTGCACTTTACTATGTGGAAATAGTACTATTTACGTGAAACTATTCATAAACTGTAAACATTTGTCAGTAGGCAATTCGATAAAGACTTCCGGCTCCTCGGGCTGGTGCGAATATTTCAATGTCCGTATGTGCCAAACCGTTGGTTTGTGACACACCTTTACACGTCTCTCGCTCGCTACGCTCGCTCGAAAGCTATAGCTTAACCTAAAACCAAGCCATCTTGCGTTCAGTATTCGATATGGTGGTGACATATTTCGAATTTGCGAACGTGTCGCATCGGTTGTGACGTTGGACTAGATTTTTACGAGCGAGCGGAGCGAGGCGAGCAACGGTGACAATTTCCAAGCTATACATATACCTTATATTGCATTGCATTTGTTTCGTGTTATTACCTAATTTTGTCAGCCATTTCTGACATCACATTGCACTTTACTATGTGGAAATAGTACTGTTGATGTGAAACTATTCATAAACTGTAAACATTTGTCAGTAGGCAATTCGATAAAGACTTCCGGCTCCTCGGGCTGGTGCGAATATTTCAATGTCCGTATGTGCCAAACCGTTGGTTTGTGACACACCTTTTACACGTCTCTCGCTCGCTACGCTCGCTCGAAAGCTATAGCTTAACCTAAAACCAAGCCATCTTGCGTTCAGTATTCGATATGGCGGTGACATATTTCGAATTTGCGAACATGTCGCATCGGTTGTGAGGTTGGACTAGATTTTTACGAGCGAGCGGAGCGAAGCGAGCAACGGTGACAACTTCAAAGCTATACATATACCTTATATTGCATTGCATTTGTTTCGTGTTATTACCTAATTTTGTCAGCCATTTCTGACATCACATTGCACTTTACTATGTGGAAATAGTACTATTATGTGAAACTATTCATAAACTGTAAACATTTGTCAGTAGGCAATTCGATAAAGACTTCCGGCTCCTCGGGCTGGTGCGAATATTTCAATGTCCGTATGTGCCAAACCGTTGGTTTGTGACACACCTTTACACGTCTCTCGCTCGCTACGCTCGCTCGAAAGCTATAGCTTAAACTAAAACCAAGCCATCTTGCGTTCATTATTCAATATGGTGGCGACATATTTCGAATTTGCGAACGTGTCGCATCGGTTGTGAGGTTGGACTAGATTTTTACGAGCGAGCGGAGCGAGCGAGAAACCGGTGACAATTTCCAAGCTTTACATATACCTTATATTGCATTGCATTTGTTTCGTGTTATTACCTAATTTTGTCAGCCATTTCTGACATCACATTGCACTTTACTATGTGGAAATAGTACTATTTATGTGAAACTATTCATAAACTGTAAACATTTGTCAGTAGGCAATTCGATAAAGACTTCCGGCTCCTCGGGCTGGTGCGAATATTTCAATGACCGTATGTGCCAAACCGTTGGTTTGTGGACACTCCTTTACACGTCTCTCGCTCGCTACGCTCGCTAGAAAGTTATAGCTTACCCTAAAACCAAGCCATCTTGCGTTCAGTATTCGATATGGTGGTGACATATTTCGAATTTGCGAACGTGTCGCTTCGGTTGTGAGGTTGGACTAGATTTTTACGAGCGAGCGGAGCGAGCGAGAAACGGTGACAATTTCCAAGCTATACATATACCTTATATTGCATTGCATTTGTTTCGTGTTATTACCTAATTTTGTCAGCCATTTCTGACATCACATTGCACTTTACTATGTGGAAATAGTACTTTTATGTGAAACTATTCACAAACTGTAACATTTGACAGTGGGGCATAGGATAAAGTCTTCCGGCTCCGCGGGCTGGTGCGAATATTTCAATGTCCGTATGTGCCAAACCGTTGGTTTGTGACACACCTTTACGCGTCCCTCGCTCGCTGCGCTCGCTCGAAATCTATTGCCCCAACATAAAACCATACATCTTGCGTTCAGTAATCGATATGGTGGCGACATATTTCGAATTTGCGAACGTGTCGCATCGGTTTGTGAGGTTGGACTAGATTTTTACGAGCGAGCGGAGCGAGTGAGCAACGATTACAATTTCCAAGCTATACATATACCTTATATTGCCTTGCATATATTTCGTGTTATTACCTAATTTTGTCAGCCATTTCTGACATCACATTGCACTTTACTATGTGGAAATAGTACTATTTATGTGAAACTATTCATAAACTGTAAACATTTGTCAGTAGGCAATTCGATAAAGACTTCCGGCTCCTCGGGGCTGGTGCGAATATTTCAATGTCCGTATGTGCCAAACCGTTGGTTTGTGACACACCTTTACACGTCCTCTCGCTCGCTACGCTCGCTCGAAAGCTATAGCTTAAACTAAAACCAAGCCATCTTGCGTTCATTATTCGATATGGTGGCGACATATTTCGAATTTGCGAACGTGTCGCATCGGTTGTGAGGTTGGACTAGATTTTTACGAGCGAGCGGAGCGAGCGAGCAACGGTGACAATTTCCAAGCTATACATATACCTTATATTGCATTGCATTTGTTTCGTGTTATTACCTAATTTTGTCAGAGATTTCGGACATCACATTGCACTGTAGTATGTGGAAATAGTACTATTTATGTGAAACTATTCATAAACTGTAAACATTTGTCAGTAGGCAATTCGATAAAGACTTCCGGCTCCTCGGGCTGGTGGGAATATTTCAATGTCCCTATGTGCCAAACCGTTGGTTTGTGACACACCTTTACACGTCTCTCGCTCGCTACGCTCGCTCGAAAGCTATAGCTTAACCTAAAACCAAGCCATCTTGCGTTCAGTATTCGATATGGTGGTGACATATTTCGAATTTGCGAACGTGTCGCATCGGTTGTGACGTTGGACTAGATTTTTACGAGCGAGCGGAGCGAGCGAGCAACGGTGACAATTTCCAAGCTATACATATACCTTATATTGCATTGCATTTGTTTCGTGTTATTACCTAATTTTGTCAGCCATTTCTGACATCACATTGCACTTTACTATGTGGAAATAGTACTATTTATGTGAAACTATTCATAAACTGTAAACATTTGTCAGTAGGCAATTCGATAAAGACTTCCGGCTCCTCGGGCTGGTGCGAATATTTCAATGTCCGTATGTGCCAAACCGTTGGTTTGTGACACACCTTTACACGTCTCTCGCTCGCTACGCTCGCTCGAAAGCTATAGCTTAAACTAAAACCAAGCCATCTTGCGTTCATTATTCAATATGGTGGCGACATATTTCGAATTTGCGAACGTGTCGCATCGGTTGTGAGGTTGGACTAGATTTTTACGAGCGAGCGGAGCGAGCGAGAAACGGTGACAATTTCCAAGCTATACATATACCTTATATTGCATTGCATTTGTTTCGTGTTATTACCTAATTTTGTCAGCCATTTCTGACATCACATTGCACTTTACTATGTGGAAATAGTACTATTTATGTGAAACTATTCATAAACTGTAAACATTTGTCAGTAGGCAATTCGATAAAGACTTCCGGCTCCTCGGGCTGGTGCGAATATTTCAATGACCGTATGTGCCAAACCGTTGGTTTGTGACACTCCTTTACACGTCTCTCGCTCGCTACGCTCGCTAGAAAGTTATAGCTTACCCTAAAACCAAGCCATCTTGCGTTCAGTATTCGATATGGTGGTGACATATTTCGAATTTGCGAACGTGTCGCTTCGGTTGTGAGGTTGGACTAGATTTTTACGAGCGAGCGGAGCGAGCGAGAAACGGTGACAATTTCCAAGCTATACATATACCTTATATTGCATTGCATTTGTTTCGTGTTATTACCTAATTTTGTCAGCCATTTCTGACATCACATTGCACTTTACTATGTGGAAATAGTACTATTTATGTGAAACTATTCACAAACTGTAAACATTTGACAGTGGGGCATAGGATAAAGTCTTCCGGCTCCGCGGGCTGGTGCGAATATTTCAATGTCCGTATGTGCCAAACCGTTGGTTTGTGACACACCTTTACGCGTCCCTCGCTCGCTGCGCTCGCTCGAAATCTATTGCCCAACATAAAACCATACATCTTGCGTTCAGTAATCGATATGGTGGCGACATATTTCGAATTTGCGAACGTGTCGCATCGGTTGTGAGGTTGGACTAGATTTTTACGAGCGAGCGGAGCGAGTGAGCAACGATTACAATTTCCAAGCTATACATATACCTTATATTGCCTTGCATATATTTCGTGTTATTACCTAATTTTGTCAGCCATTTCTGACATCACATTGCACTTTACTATGTGGAAATAGTACTATTTATGTGAAACTATTCATAAACTGTAAACATTTGTCAGTAGGCAATTCGATAAAGACTTCCGGCTCCTCGGGCTGGTGCGAATATTTCAATGTCCGTATGTGCCAAACCGTTGGTTTGTGACACACCTTTACACGTCTCTCGCTCGCTACGCTCGCTCGAAAGCTATAGCTTAAACTAAAACCAAGCCATCTTGCGTTCATTATTCGATATGGTGGCGACATATTTCGAATTTGCGAACGTGTCGCATCGGTTGTGAGGTTGGACTAGATTTTTACGAGCGAGCGGAGCGAGCGAGCAACGGTGACAATTTCCAAGCTATACATATACCTTATATTGCATTGCATTTGTTTCGTGTTATTACCTAATTTTGTCAGAGATTTCGACATCACATTGCACTGTAGTATGTGGAAATAGTACTATTTATGTGAAACTATTCATAAACTGTAAACATTTGTCAGTAGGCAATTCGATAAAGACTTCCGGCTCCTCGGGCTGGGGGAATATTTCAATGTCCCTATGTGCCAAACCGTTGGTTTGTGACACACCATTACACGGCTCTCGCTCGCTACGCTCGCTCGAAAGCTATAGCTTAACCTAAAACCAATCCATCTTGCGTTCAGTATTCGATATGGTGGTGACATATTTCGAATTTGCGAACGTGTCGCATCGGTTGTGACGTTGGACTAGATTTTTACGAGCGAGCGGAGCGAGCGAGCAACGGTGACAATTTCCAGGCTATACATATACCTTATATTGCATTGCATTTGTTTCGTGTTATTACCTAATTTTGTCAGCCATTTCTGACATCACATTGCACTTTACTATGTGGAAATAGTACTATTTATGTGAAACTATTCATAAACTGTAAACATTTGTCAGTAGGCAATTCGATAAAGACTTCCGGCTCCTCGAGCTGGTGCGAATATTTCAATGTCCGTATTTGCCAAACCGTTGGTTTGTGACACACCATTACGCGTATCTCGCTCGCTGCGCTCGCTCGAAAGCTATAGCCTAACCTAAAACCATACATCTTGCGTTCAGTAATCGATATGGTGGCGACATATTTCGAATTTGCGAACGTGTCGCATCGGTTGTGAGGTTGGACTAGATTTTTACGAGCGAGCGGAGCGAGCGAGCAACGGTGACAACTTCCAAGCTATACATATACCTTATATTGCATTGCATTTGTTTCGTGTTATTACCTAATTTTGTCAGCCATTTCTGACATCACATTGCACTTTACTATGTGGAAATAGTACTATTTATGTGAAACTATTCATAAACTGTAAACATTTGTCAGTAGGCAATTGGATAAAGACTTCCGGCTCCTCGGGCTGGTGCGAATATTTCAATGACCGTATGTGCCAAACCGTTGGTTTGTGACACGCCTTTACACGTCTCTCGCTCGCTACGCTCGCTCGAAAGCTATAGCTTAACCTAAAACCAAGCCATCTTGCGTTCAGTATTCGATATGGCGGTGACATATTTCGAATTTGCGAACATGTCGCATCGGTTGTGAGGTTGGACTAGATTTTTACGAGCGAGCGGAGCGAGCGAGCAACGATCACAATTTCCAAGTTATACATATACCTTATATTGCCTTGCATATATTTCGTGTTATTACCTAATTTTGTCAGCCATTTCTGTCATCACATTGCACTTTACTATGTGGAAATAGTACTATTTATGTGAAACTATTCATAAACTGTAAACATTTGTCAGTAGGCAATTCGATAAAGACTTCCGGCTCCTCGGGCTGGTGCGAATATTTCAATGTCCGTATGTGCCAAACCGTTGGTTTGTGACACACCTTTACGCGTCCCCCGCTCGCTGCGCTCGCTCGAAAACTATTGCCCAACCTAAAACCAATCCATCTTGCGTTCATTATTCGATATGGTGGCGACATATTGCGAATTTGCGAACGTGTCGCATCGGTTGTGAGGTTGGACTAGATTTTTACGAGCGAGCGGAGCGAGCGAGAAACGGTGACAATTTCCAAGCTATACATATACCTTATATTGCATTGCATTTGTTTCGTGTTATTACCTAATTTTGTCAGCCATTTCTGACATCACATTGCACTTTACTATGTGGAAATAGTACTATTTATGTGAAACTATTCACAAACTGTAAACATTTGTCAGTAGGCCATAGGATAAAGACTTCCGGCTCCGCGGGCTGGTGCGAATATTTCAATGTCCGTATGTGCCAAACCGTTGGTTTGTGACACACCTTTACGCGTCCCTCGCTCGCTGCGCTCGCTCGAAATCTATTGCCCAACATAAAACCATACATCTTGCGTTCAGTAATCGATATGGTGGCGACATATTTCGAATTTGCGAACGTGTCGCATCGGTTGTGAGGTTGGACTAGATTTTTACGAGCGAGCGGAGCGAGCGAGCAACGATTACAATTTCCAAGCTATACATATACCTTATATTGCCTTGCATATATTTCGTGTTATTACCTAATTTTGTCAGCCATTTCGGACATCACATTGCACTGTAGTATGTGGAAATAGTACTATTTATGTGAAACTATTCATAAACTGTAAACATTTGTCAGTAGGCAATTCGATAAAGACTTCCGGCTCCTCGGGCTGGTGCGAATATTTCAATGTCCGTATGTGCCAAACCGTTGGTTTGTGACACACCTTTACGCGTCTCTCGCTCGCTGCGCTCGCTCGAAAGCTATAGCCTAACCTAAAACCATACATCTTGCGTTCAGTAATCGATATGGTGGTGACATATTTCGAATTTGCGAACGTGTCGCATCGGTTGTGAGGTTGGACTAGATTTTTACGAGCGAGCGGAGCGAGCGAGCAACGATTACAATTTCCAAGCTATACATATGCCTTATATTGCCTTGCATATATTTCGTGTTATTACCTAATTTTGTCAGCCATTTCTGACATCACATTGCACTTTACTATGTGGAAATAGTACTATTTACGTGAAACTATTCATAAACTGTAAACATTTGTCAGTAGGCAATTCGATAAAGACTTCCGGCTCCTCGGGCTGGTGCGAATATTTCAATGTCCGTATGTGCCAAACCGTTGGTTTGTGACACACCTTTACACGTCTCTCGCTCGCTACGCTCGCTCGAAAGCTATAGCTTAACCTAAAACCAAGCCATCTTGCGTTCAGTATTCGATATGGTGGTGACATATTTCGAATTTGCGAACGTGTCGCATCGGTTGTGACGTTGGACTAGATTTTTACGAGCGAGCGGAGCGAGCGAGCAACGGTGACAATTTCCAAGCTATACATATACCTTATATTGCATTGCATTTGTTTCGTGTTATTACCTAATTTTGTCAGCCATTTCTGACATCACATTGCACTTTACTATGTGGAAATAGTACTGTTTATGTGAAACTATTCATAAACTGTAAACATTTGTCAGTAGGCAATTCGATAAAGACTTCCGGCTCCTCGGGCTGGTGCGAATATTTCAATGTCCGTATGTGCCAAACCGTTGGTTTGTGACACACCTTTACACGTCTCTCGCTCGCTACGCTCGCTCGAAAGCTATAGCTTAACCTAAAACCAAGCCATCTTGCGTTCAGTATTCGATATGGCGGTGACATATTTCGAATTTGCGAACATGTCGCATCGGTTGTGAGGTTGGACTAGATTTTTACGAGCGAGCGGAGCGAGCGAGCAACGGTGACAACTTCCAAGCTATACATATACCTTATATTGCATTGCATTTGTTTCGTGTTATTACCTAATTTTGTCAGCCATTTCTGACATCACATTTGCACTTTACTATGTGGAAATAGTACTATTTATGTGAAACTATTCATAAACTGTAAACATTTGTCAGTAGGCAATTGGATAAAGACTTCCGGCTCCTCGGGCTGGTGCGAATATTTCAATGACCGTATGTGCCAAACCGTTGGTTTGTGACACACCTTTACGCGTCCCTCGCTCGCTGCGCTCGCTCGAAATCTATTGCCCAACATAAAACCATACATCTTGCGTTCAGTAATCGATATGGTGGCGACATATTTCGAATTTGCGAACGTGTCGCATCGGTTGTGAGGTTGGACTAGATTTTTACAGCGGAGCGAGCGAGCAACGATTACAATTTCCAAGCTATACATATACCTTATATTGCCTTGCATATATTTCGTGTTATTACCTAATTTTGTCAGCCATTTCTGACATCACATTGCACTTTACTATGTGGAAATAGTACTATTTATGTGAAACTATTCATAAACTGTAAACATTTGTCAGTAGGCAATTCGATAAAGACTTCCGGCTCCTCGGGCTGGTGCGAATATTTCAATGTCCGTATGTGCCAAACCGTTGGTTTGTGACACACCTTTACACGTCTCTCGCTCGCTACGCTCGCTCGAAAGCTATAGCTTAAACTAAAACCAAGCCATCTTGCGTTCATTATTCGATATGGTGGTGACATATTTCGAATTTGCGAACGTGTCGCATCGGTTGTGACGTTGGACTAGATTTTTACGAGCGAGCGGAGCGAGCGAGCAACGGTGACAATTTCCAGGCTATACATATACCTTATATTGCATTGCATTTGTTTCGTGTTATTACCTAATTTTGTCAGCCATTTCTGACATCACATTGCACTTTACTATGTGGAAATAGTACTATTTATGTGAAACTATTCATAAACTGTAAACATTTGTCAGTAGGCAATTGGATAAAGACTTCCGGCTCCTCGGGCTGGTGCGAATATTTCAATGACCGTATGTGCCAAACCGTTGGTTTGTGACACACCTTTACACGTCTCTCGCTCGCTACGCTCGCTCGAAAGCTATAGCTTAACCTAAACCAAGCCATCTTGCGTTCAGTATTCGATATGGCGGTGACATATTTCGAATTTGCGAACATGTCGCATCGGTTGTGAGGTTGGACTAGATTTTTACGAGCGAGCGGAGCGAGCGAGCAACGATCACAATTTCCAAGTTATACATATACCTTATATTGCCTTGCATATATTTCGTGTTATTACCTAATTTTGTCAGCCATTTCTGACATCACATTGCACTTTACTATGTGGAAATAGTACTATTTATGTGAAACTATTCATAAACTGTAAACATTTGTCAGTAGGCAATTCGATAAAGACTTCCGGCTCCTCGGGCTGGTGCGAATATTTCAATGTCCGTATGTGCCAAACCGTTGGTTTGTGACACACCTTTACACGTCTCTCGCTCGCTACGCTCGCTCGAAAGCTATAGCTTAAACTAAAACCAAGCCATCTTGCGTTCATTATTCGATATGGTGGCGACATATTTCGAATTTGCGAACGTGTCGCATCGGTTGTGAGGTTGGACTAGATTTTTACGAGCGAGCGGAGCGAGCGAGCAACGGTGACAATTTCCAAGCTATACATATACCTTATATTGCACTGCATTTGTTTCGTGTTATTACCTAATTTTGTCAGCCATTTCGGACATCACATTGCACTGTAGTATGTGGAAATAGTACTATTTATGTGAAACTATTCATAAACTGTAAACATTTGTCAGTAGGCAATTCGATAAAGACTTCCGGCTCCTCGGGCTGGGGGAATATTTCAATGTCCCTATGTGCCAAACCGTTGGTTTGTGACACACCATTACACGGCTCTCGCTCGCTACGCTCGCTCGAAAGCTATAGCTTAACCTAAAACCAATCCATCTTGCGTTCAGTATTCGATATGGTGGTGACATATTTCGAATTTGCGAACGTGTCGCATCGGTTGTGACGTTGGACTAGATTTTTACGAGCGAGCGGAGCGAGCGAGCAACGGTGACAATTTCCAGGCTATACATATACCTTATATTGCATTGCATTTGTTTCGTGTTATTACCTAATTTTGTCAGCCATTTCTGACATCACATTGCACTTTACTATGTGGAAATAGTACTATTTATGTGAAACTATTCATAAACTGTAAACATTTGTCAGTAGGCAATTCGATAAAGACTTCCGGCTCCTCGGGCTGGTGCGAATATTTCAATGTCCGTATTTGCCAAACCGTTGGTTTGTGACACACCTTTACGCGTATCTCGCTCGCTGCGCTCGCTCGAAAGCTATAGCCTAAC
This sequence comes from Bombus affinis, assembly GCF_024516045.1. Taxonomy (NCBI): domain Eukaryota; kingdom Metazoa; phylum Arthropoda; class Insecta; order Hymenoptera; family Apidae; genus Bombus; species Bombus affinis. Next base: position 22,883 of record NW_026108854.1, on the reverse strand, counting down.
CTAAAACCATACATCTTGCGTTCAGTAATCGATATGGTGGCGACATATTTCGAATTTGCGAACGTGTCGCATCGGTTGTGAGGTTGGACTAGATTTTTACGAGCGAGCGGAGCGAGCGAGAAACGGTGACAATTTCCAAGCTATACATATACCTTATATTGCATTGCATTTGTTTCGTGTTATTACCTAATTTTGTCAGCCATTTCTGACATCACATTGCACTTTACTATGTGGAAATAGTACTATTTATGTGAAACTATTCACAAACTGTAAACATTTGTCAGTAGGCCATAGGATAAAGACTTCCGGCTCCGCGGGCTGGTGCGAATATTTCAATGTCCGTATGTGCCAAACCGTTGGTTTGTGACACACCTTTACGCGTCCCTCGCTCGCTGCGCTCGCTCGAAATCTATTGCCCAACATAAAACCATACATCTTGCGTTCAGTAATCGATATGGTGGCGACATATTTCGAATTTGCGAACGTGTCGCATCGGTTGTGAGGTTGGACTAGATTTTTACGAGCGAGCGGAGCGAGCGAGCAACGATTACAATTTCCAAGCTATACATATACCTTATATTGCCTTGCATATATTTCGTGTTATTACCTAATTTTGTCAGCCATTTCTGACATCACATTGCACTTTACTATGTGGAAATAGTACTGTTTATGTGAAACTATTCATAAACTGTAAACATTTGTCAGTAGGCAATTCGATAAAGACTTCCGGCTCCTCGGGCTGGTGCGAATATTTCAATGTCCGTATGTGCCAAACCGTTGGTTTGTGACACACCTTTACACGTCTCTCGCTCGCTACGCTCGCTCGAAAGCTATAGCTTAAACTAAAACCAAGCCATCTTGCGTTCATTATTCGATATGGTGGCGACATATTTCGAATTTGCGAACGTGTCGCATCGGTTGTGAGGTTGGACTAGATTTTTACGAGCGAGCGGAGCGAGCGAGCAACGGTGACAATTTCCAAGCTATACATATACCTTATATTGCATTGCATTTGTTTCGTGTTATTACCTAATTTTGTCAGCCATTTCTGACATCACATTGCACTTTACTATGTGGAAATAGTACTATTTATGTGAAACTATTCATAAACTGTAAACATTTGTCAGTAGGCAATTCGATAAAGACTTCCGGCTCCTCGGGCTGGTGCGAATATTTCAATGACCGTATGTGCCAAACCGTTGGTTTGTGACACACCTTTACACGTCTCTCGCTCGCTACGCTCGCTCGAAAGCTATAGCTTAACCTAAAACCAAGCCATCTTGCGTTCAGTATTCGATATGGCGGTGACATATTTCGAATTTGCGAACATGTCGCATCGGTTGTGAGGTTGGACTAGATTTTTACGAGCGAGCGGAGCGAGCGAGCAACGATCACAATTTCCAAGTTATACATATACCTTATATTGCCTTGCATATATTTCGTGTTATTACCTAATTTTGTCAGCCATTTCTGACATCACATTGCACTTTACTATGTGGAAATAGTACTATTTATGTGAAACTATTCATAAACTGTAAACATTTGTCAGTAGGCAATTCGATAAAGACTTCCGGCTCCTCGGGCTGGTGCGAATATTTCAATGTCCGTATGTGCCAAACCGTTGGTTTGTGACACACCTTTACGCGTCCCCCGCTCGCTGCGCTCGCTCGAAAACTATTGCCCAACCTAAAACCAATCCATCTTGCGTTCATTATTCGATATGGTGGCGACATATTTCGAATTTGCGAACGTGTCGCATCGGTTGTGAGGTTGGACTAGATTTTTACGAGCGAGCGGAGCGAGCGAGAAACGGTGACAATTTCCAAGCTATACATATACCTTATATTGCATTGCATTTGTTTCGTGTTATTACCTAATTTTGTCAGCCATTTCTGACATCACATTGCACTTTACTATGTGGAAATAGTACTATTTATGTGAAACTATTCACAAACTGTAAACATTTGTCAGTAGGCCATAGGATAAAGACTTCCGGCTCCGCGGGCTGGTGCGAATATTTCAATGTCCGTATGTGCCAAACCGTTGGTTTGTGACACACCTTTACGCGTCCCTCGCTCGCTGCGCTCGCTCGAAATCTATTGCCCAACATAAAACCATACACCTTGCGTTCAGTAATCGATATGGTGGCGACATATTTCGAATTTGCGAACGTGTCGCATCGGTTGTGAGGTTGGACTAGATTTTTACGAGCGAGCGGAGCGAGCGAGCAACGATTACAATTTCCAAGCTATACATATACCTTATATTGCCTTGCATATATTTCGTGTTATTACCTAATTTTGTCAGCCATTTCTGACATCACATTGCACTTTACTATGTGGAAATAGTACTGTTTATGTGAAACTATTCATAAACTGTAAACATTTGTCAGTAGGCAATTCGATAAAGACTTCCGGCTCCTCGGGCTGGTGCGAATATTTCAATGTCCGTATGTGCCAAACCGTTGGTTTGTGACACACCTTTACACGTCTCTCGCTCGCTACGCTCGCTCGAAAGCTATAGCCTAACCTAAAACCATACATCTTGCGTTCAGTAATCGATATGGTGGCGACATATTTCGAATTTGCGAACGTGTCGCATCGGTTGTGAGGTTGGACTAGATTTTTACGAGCGAGCGGAGCGAGCGAGCAACGGTGACAATTTCCAAGCTATACATATACCTTATATTGCATTGCATTTGTTTCGTGTTATTACCTAATTTTGTCAGCCATTTCGGACATCACATTGCACTGTAGTATGTGGAAATAGTACTATTTATGTGAAACTATTCATAAACTGTAAACATTTGTCAGTAGGCAATTCGATAAAGACTTCCGGCTCCTCGGGCTGGGGGAATATTTCAATGTCCCTATGTGCCAAACCGTTGGTTTGTGACACACCATTACACGGCTCTCGCTCGCTACGCTCGCTCGAAAGCTATAGCTTAACCTAAAACCAATCCATCTTGCGTTCAGTATTCGATATGGTGGTGACATATTTCGAATTTGCGAACGTGTCGCATCGGTTGTGAGGTTGGACTAGATTTTTACGAGCGAGCGGAGCGAGCGAGCAACGGTGACAACTTCCAAGCTATACATATACCTTATATTGCATTGCATTTGTTTCGTGTTATTACCTAATTTTGTCAGCCATTTCTGACATCACATTGCACTTTACTATGTGGAAATAGTACTATTTATGTGAAACTATTCATAAACTGTAAACATTTGTCAGTAGGCAATTCGATAAAGACTTCCGGCTCCTCGGGCTGGTGCGAATATTTCAATGACCGCATGTGCCAAACCGTTGGTTTGTGACACACCTTTACACGTCTCTCGCTCGCTACGCTCGCTCGAAAGCTATAGCTTAACCTAAAACCAAGCCATCTTGCGTTCAGTATTCGATATGGCGGTGACATATTTCGAATTTGCGAACATGTCGCATCGGTTGTGAGGTTGGACTAGATTTTTACGAGCGAGCGGAGCGAGCGAGCAACGATCACAATTTCCAAGTTATACATATACCTTATATTGCCTTGCATATATTTCGTGTTATTACCTAATTTTGTCAGCCATTTCTGACATCACATTGCACTTTACTATGTGGAAATAGTACTATTTATGTGAAACTATTCATAAACTGTAAACATTTGTCAGTAGGCAATTCGATAAAGACTTCCGGCTCCTCGGGCTGGTGCGAATATTTCAATGTCCGTATGTGCCAAACCGTTGGTTTGTGACACACCTTTACGCGTCCCCCGCTCGCTGCGCTCGCTCGAAAACTATTGCCCAACCTAAAACCAATCCATCTTGCGTTCATTATTCGATATGGTGGCGACATATTTCGAATTTGCGAACGTGTCGCATCGGTTGTGAGGTTGGACTAGATTTTTACGAGCGAGCGGAGCGAGCGAGAAACGGTGACAATTTCCAAGCTATACATATACCTTATATTGCATTGCATTTGTTTCGTGTTATTACCTAATTTTGTCAGCCATTTCTGACATCACATTGCACTTTACTATGTGGAAATAGTACTATTTATGTGAAACTATTCACAAACTGTAAACATTTGTCAGTAGGCCATAGGATAAAGACTTCCGGCTCCGCGGGCTGGTGCGAATATTTCAATGTCCGTATGTGCCAAACCGTTGGTTTGTGACACACCTTTACGCGTCCCTCGCTCGCTGCGCTCGCTCGAAATCTATTGCCCAACATAAAACCATACATCTTGCGTTCAGTAATCGATATGGTGGCGACATATTTCGAATTTGCGAACGTGTCGCATCGGTTGTGAGGTTGGACTAGATTTTTACGAGCGAGCGGAGCGAGCGAGAAACGATTACAATTTCCAAGCTATACATATACCTTATATTGCCTTGCATATATTTCGTGTTATTACCTAATTTTGTCAGCCATTTCTGACATCACATTGCACTTTACTATGTGGAAATAGTACTGTTTATGTGAAACTATTCATAAACTGTAAACATTTGTCAGTAGGCCATAGGATAAAGACTTCCGGCTCCTCGGGCTGGTGCGAATATTTCAATGTCCGTATGTGCCAAACCGTTGGTTTGTGACACACCTTTACACGTCTCTCGCTCGCTACGCTCGCTCGAAAGCTATAGCTTAAACTAAAACCAAGCCATCTTGCGTTCATTATTCGATATGGTGGCGACATATTTCGAATTTGCGAACGTGTCGCATCGGTTGTGAGGTTGGACTAGATTTTTACGAGCGAGCGGAGCGAGCGAGCAACGGTGACAATTTCCAAGCTATACATATACCTTATATTGCATTGCATTTGTTTCGTGTTATTACCTAATTTTGTCAGCCATTTCGGACATCACATTGCACGGTAGTATGTGGAAATAGTACTATTTATGTGAAACTATTCATAAACTGTAAACATTTGTCAGTAGGCAATTCGATAAAGACTTCCGGCTCCTCGGGCTGGGGGAATATTTCAATGTCCCTATGTGCCAAACCGTTGGTTTGTGACACACCATTACACGGCTCTCGCTCGCTGCGCTCGCTCGAAAGCTATAGCTTAACCTAAAACCAATCCATCTTGCGTTCAGTATTCGATATGGTGGTGACATATTTCGAATTTGCGAACGTGTCGCATCGGTTGTGACGTTGGACTAGATTTTTACGAGCGAGCGGAGCGAGCGAGCAACGGTGACAATTTCCAGGCTATACATATACCTTATATTGCATTGCATTTGTTTCGTGTTATTACCTAATTTTGTCAGCCATTTCTGACATCACATTGCACTTTACTATGTGGAAATAGTACTATTTATGTGAAACTATTCATAAACTGTAAACATTTGTCAGTAGGCAATTGGATAAAGACTTCCGGCTCCTCGGGCTGGTGCGAATATTTCAATGACCGTATGTGCCAAACCGTTGGTTTGTGACACACCTTTACACGTCTCTCGCTCGCTACGCTCGCTCGAAAGCTATAGCTTAACCTAAAACCAAGCCATCTTGCGTTCAGTATTCGATATGGCGGTGACATATTTCGAATTTGCGAACATGTCGCATCGGTTGTGAGGTTGGACTAGATTTTTACGAGCGAGCGGAGCGAGCGAGCAACGATCACAATTTCCAAGTTATACATATACCTTATATTGCCTTGCATATATTTCGTGTTATTACCTAATTTTGTCAGCCATTTCTGACATCACATTGCACTTTACTATGTGGAAATAGTACTGTTTATGTGAAACTATTCATAAACTGTAAACATTTGTCAGTAGGCAATTCGATAAAGACTTCCGGCTCCTCGGGCTGGTGCGAATATTTCAATGTCCGTATGTGCCAAACCGTTGGTTTGTGACACACCTTTACGCGTCCCCCGCTCGCTGCGCTCGCTCGAAAACTATTGCCCAACCTAAAACCAATCCATCTTGCGTTCATTATTCGATATGGTGGCGACATATTTCGAATTTGCGAACGTGTCGCATCGGTTGTGAGGTTGGACTAGATTTTTACGAGCGAGCGGAGCGAGCGAGAAACGGTGACAATTTCCAAGCTATACATATACCTTATATTGCATTGCATTTGTTTCGTGTTATTACCTAATTTTGTCAGCCATTTCTGACATCACATTGCACTTTACTATGTGGAAATAGTACTATTTATGTGAAACTATTCACAAACTGTAAACATTTGTCAGTAGGCCATAGGATAAAGACTTCCGGCTCCGCGGGCTGGTGCGAATATTTCAATGTCCGTATGTGCCAAACCGTTGATTTGTGACACACCTTTACGCGTCCCTCGCTCGCTGCGCTCGCTCGAAATCTATTGCCCAACATAAAACCATACATCTTGCGTTCAGTAATCGATATGGTGGCGACATATTTCGAATTTGCGAACGTGTCGCATCGGTTGTGAGGTTGGACTAGATTTTTACGAGCGAGCGGAGCGAGCGAGCAACGATTACAATTTCCAAGCTATACATATACCTTATATTGCCTTGCATATATTTCGTGTTATTACCTAATTTTGTCAGCCATTTCTGACATCACATTGCACTTTACTATGTGGAAATAGTACTGTTTATGTGAAACTATTCATAAACTGTAAACATTTGTCAGTAGGCAATTCGATAAAGACTTCCGGCTCCTCGGGCTGGTGCGAATATTTCAATGTCCGTATGTGCCAAACCGTTGGTTTGTGACACACCTTTACACGTCTCTCGCTCGCTACGCTCGCTCGAAAGCTATAGCCTAACCTAAAACCATACATCTTGCGTTCAGTAATCGATATGGCGGCGACATATTTCGAATTTGCGAACGTGTCGCATCGGTTGTGAGGTTGGACTAGATTTTTACGAGCGAGCGGAGCGAGCGAGCAACGATCACAATTTCCAAGCTATACATATACCTTATATTGCATTGCATTTGTTTCGTGTTATTACCTAATTTTGTCAGCCATTTCGGACATCACATTGCACTGTAGTATGTGGAAATAGTACTATTTATGTGAAACTATTCATAAACTGTAAACATTTGTCAGTAGGCAATTCGATAAAGACTTCCGGCTCCTCGGGCTGGGGGAATATTTCAATGTCCCTATGTGCCAAACCGTTGGTTTGTGACACACCATTACACGGCTCTCGCTCGCTACGCTCGCTCGAAAGCTATAGCTTAACCTAAAACCAATCCATCTTGCGTTCAGTATTCGATATGGTGGTGACATATTTCGAATTTGCGAACGTGTCGCATCGGTTGTGACGTTGGACTAGATTTTTACGAGCGAGCGGAGCGAGCGAGCAACGGTGACAATTTCCAGGCTATACATATACCTTATATTGCATTGCATTTGTTTCGTGTTATTACCTAATTTTGTCAGCCATTTCTGACATCACATTGCACTTTACTATGTGGAAATAGTACTATTTATGTGAAACTATTCATAAACTGTAAACATTTGTCAGTAGGCAATTCGATAAAGACTTCCGGCTCCTCGGGCTGGTGCGAATATTTCAATGTCCGTATTTGCCAAACCGTTGGTTTGTGACACACCTTTACGCGTATCTCGCTCGCTGCGCTCGCTCGAAAGCTATAGCCTAACCTAAAACCATACATCTTGCGTTCAGTAATCGATATGGTGGCGACATATTTCGAATTTGCGAACGTGTCGCATCGGTTGTGAGGTTGGACTAGATTTTTACGAGCGAGCGGAGCGAGCGAGCAACGGTGACAACTTCCAAGCTATACATATACCTTATATTGCATTGCATTTGTTTCGTGTTATTACCTAATTTTGTCAGCCATTTCTGACATCACATTGCACTTTACTATGTGGAAATAGTACTATTTATGTGAAACTATTCATAAACTGTAAACATTTGTCAGTAGGCAATTCGATAAAGACTTCCGGCTCCTCGGGCTGGTGCGAATATTTCAATGACCGTATGTGCCAAACCGTTGGTTTGTGACACACCTTTACACGTCTCTCGCTCGCTACGCTCGCTCGAAAGCTATAGCTTAACCTAAAACCAAGCCATCTTGCGTTCAGTATTCGATATGGCGGTGACATATTTCGAATTTGCGAACATGTCGCATCGGTTGTGAGGTTGGACTAGATTTTTACGAGCGAGCGGAGCGAGCGAGCAACGATCACAATTTCCAAGTTATACATATACCTTATATTGCCTTGCATATATTTCGTGTTATTACCTAATTTTGTCAGCCATTTCTGACATCACATTGCACTTTACTATGTGGAAATAGTACTGTTTATGTGAAACTATTCATAAACTGTAAACATTTGTCAGTAGGCAATTCGATAAAGACTTCCGGCTCCTCGGGCTGGTGCGAATATTTCAATGTCCGTATGTGCCAAACCGTTGGTTTGTGACACACCTTTACACGTCTCTCGCTCGCTACGCTCGCTCGAAAGCTATAGCCTAACCTAAAACCATACATCTTGCGTTCAGTAATCGATATGGTGGCGACATATTTCGAATTTGCGAACGTGTCGCATCGGTTGTGAGGTTGGACTAGATTTTTATGAGCGAGCGGAGCGAGCGAGCAACGATCACAATTTCCAAGCTATACATATACCTTATATTGCATTGCATTTGTTTCGTGTTATTACCTAATTTTGTCAGCCATTTCGGACATCACATTGCACTGTAGTATGTGGAAATAGTACTATTTATGTGAAACTATTCATAAACTGTAAACATTTGTCAGTAGGCAATTCGATAAAGACTTCCGGCTCCTCGGGCTGGGGGAATATTTCAATGTCCCTATGTGCCAAACCGTTGGTTTGTGACACACCATTACACGGCTCTCGCTCGCTACGCTCGCTCGAAAGCTATAGCTTAACCTAAAACCAATCCATCTTGCGTTCAGTATTCGATATGGTGGTGACATATTTCGAATTTGCGAACGTGTCGCATCGGTTGTGAGGTTGGACTATATTTTTACGAGCGAGCGGAGCGAGCGAGCAACGATCACAATTTCCAAGCTATACATATACCTTATATTGCCTTGCATATATTTCGTGTTATTACCTAATTTTGTCAGCCATTTCTGACATCACATTGCACTTTACTATGTGGAAATAGTACTATTTATGTGAAACTATTCATAAACTGTAAACATTTGTCAGTAGGCAATTCGATAAAGACTTCCGGCTCCTCGGGCTGGTGCGAATATTTCAATGTCCGTATTAGCCAAACCGTTGGTTTGTGACACACCTTTACGCGTATCTCGCTCGCTGCGCTCGCTCGAAAGCTATAGCCTAACCTAAAACCATACATCTTGCGTTCAGTAATCGATATGGTGGCGACATATTTCGAATTTGCGAACGTGTCGCATCGGTTGTGAGGTTGGACTAGATTTTTACGAGCGAGCGGAGCGAGCGAGCAACGGTGACAACTTCCAAGCTATACATATACCTTATATTGCATTGCATTTGTTTCGTGTTATTACCTAATTTTGTCAGCCATTTCTGACATCACATTGCACTTTACTATGTGGAAATAGTACTATTTATGTGAAACTATTCATAAACTGTAAACATTTGTCAGTAGGCAATTCGATAAAGACTTCCGGCTCCTCGGGCTGGTGCGAATATTTCAATGACCGTATGTGCCAAACCGTTGGTTTGTGACACACCTTTACACGTCTCTCGCTCGCTACGCTCGCTCGAAAGCTATAGCTTAACCTAAAACCAAGCCATCTTGCGTTCAGTATTCGATATGGTGGTGACATATTTCGAATTTGCGAACGTGTCGCATCGGTTGTGAGGTTGGACTATATTTTTACGAGCGAGCGGAGCGAGCGAGCAACGATCACAATTTCCAAGCTATACATATACCTTATATTGCCTTGCATATATTTCGTGTTATTACCTAATTTTGTCAGCCATTTCTGACATCACATTGCACTTTACTATGTGGAAATAGTACTATTTATGTGAAACTATTCATAAACTGTAAACATTTGTCAGTAGGCAATTCGATAAAGACTTCCGGCTCCTCGGGCTGGTGCGAATATTTCAATGTCCGTATTTGCCAAACCGTTGGTTTGTGACACACCTTTACGCGTATCTCGCTCGCTGCGCTCGCTCGAAAGCTATAGCCTAACCTAAAACCATACATCTTGCGTTCAGTAATCGATATGGTGGCGACATATTTCGAATTTGCGAACGTGTCGCATCGGTTGTGAGGTTGGACTAGATTTTTACGAGCGAGCGGAGCGAGCGAGCAACGGTGACAACTTCCAAGCTATACATATACCTTATATTGCATTGCATTTGTTTCGTGTTATTACCTAATTTTGTCAGCCATTTCTGACATCACATTGCACTTTGCTATGTGGAAATAGTACTATTTATGTGAAACTATTCATAAACTGTAAACATTTGTCAGTAGGCAATTCGATAAAGACTTCCGGCTCCTCGGGCTGGTGCGAATATTTCAATGACCGTATGTGCCAAACCGTTGGTTTGTGACACACCTTTACACGTCTCTCGCTCGCTACGCTCGCTCGAAAGCTATAGCTTAACCTAAAACCAAGCCATCTTGCGTTCAGTATTCGATATGGCGGTGACATATTTCGAATTTGCGAACATGTCGCATCGGTTGTGAGGTTGGACTAGATTTTTACGAGCGAGCGGAGCGAGCGAGCAACGATCACAATTTCCAAGTTATACATATACCTTATATTGCCTTGCATATATTTCGTGTTATTACCTAATTTTGTCAGCCATTTCTGACATCACATTGCACTTTACTATGTGGAAATAGTACTGTTTATGTGAAACTATTCATAAACTGTAAACATTTGTCAGTAGGCAATTCGATAAAGACTTCCGGCTCCTCGGGCTGGTGCGAATATTTCAATGTCCGTATGTGCCAAACCGTTGGTTTGTGACACACCTTTACACGTCTCTCGCTCGCTACGCTCGCTCGAAAGCTATAGCCTAACCTAAAACCATACATCTTGCGTTCAGTAATCGATATGGTGGCGACATATTTCGAATTTGCGAACGTGTCGCATCGGTTGTGAGGTTGGACTAGATTTTTACGAGCGAGCGGAGCGAGCGAGCAACGATCACAATTTCCAAGCTATACATATACCTTATATTGCATTGCATTTGTTTCGTGTTATTACCTAATTTTGTCAGCCATTTCGGACATCACATTGCACTGTAGTATGTGGAAATAGTACTATTTATGTGAAACTATTCATAAACTGTAAACATTTGTCAGTAGGCAATTCGATAAAGACTTCCGGCTCCTCGGGCTGGGGGAATATTTCAATGTCCCTATGTGCCAAACCGTTGGTTTGTGACACACCATTACACGGCTCTCGCTCGCTACGCTCGCTCGAAAGCTATAGCTTAACCTAAAACCAATCCATCTTGCGTTCAGTATTCGATATGGTGGTGACATATTTCGAATTTGCGAACGTGTCGCATCGGTTGTGAGGTTGGACTATATTTTTACGAGCGAGCGGAGCGAGCGAGCAACGATCACAATTTCCAAGCTATACATATACCTTATATTGCCTTGCATATATTTCGTGTTATTACCTAATTTTGTCAGCCATTTCTGACATCACATTGCACTTTACTATGTGGAAATAGTACTATTTATGTGAAACTATTCATAAACTGTAAACATTTGTCAGTAGGCAATTCGATAAAGACTTCCGGCTCCTCGGGCTGGTGCGAATATTTCAATGTCCGTATTAGCCAAACCGTTGGTTTGTGACACACCTTTACGCGTATCTCGCTCGCTGCGCTCGCTCGAAAGCTATAGCCTAACCTAAAACCATACATGTTGCGTTCAGTAATCGATATGGTGGCGACATATTTCGAATTTGCGAACGTGTCGCATCGGTTGTGAGGTTGGACTAGATTTTTACGAGCGAGCGGAGCGAGCGAGCAACGGTGACAACTTCCAAGCTATACATATACCTTATATTGCATTGCATTTGTTTCGTGTTATTACCTAATTTTGTCAGCCATTTCTGACATCACATTGCACTTTACTATGTGGAAATAGTACTATTTATGTGAAACTATTCATAAACTGTAAACATTTGTCAGTAGGCAATTCGATAAAGACTTCCGGCTCCTCGGGCTGGTGCGAATATTTCAATGACCGTATGTGCCAAACCGTTGGTTTGTGACACACCTTTACACGTCTCTCGCTCGCTACGCTCGCTCGAAAGCTATAGCTTAACCTAAAACCAAGCCATCTTGCGTTCAGTATTCGATATGGCGGTGACATATTTCGAATTTGCGAACATGTCGCATCGGTTGTGAGGTTGGACTAGATTTTTACGAGCGAGCGGAGCGAGCGAGCAACGATCACAATTTCCAAGTTATACATATACCTTATATTGCCTTGCATATATTTCGTGTTATTACCTAATTTTGTCAGCCATTTCTGACATCACATTGCACTTTACTATGTGGAAATAGTACTATTTATGTGAAACTATTCATAAACTGTAAACATTTGTCAGTAGGCAATTCGATAAAGACTTCCGGCTCCTCGGGCTGGTGCGAATATTTCAATGTCCGTATGTGCCAAACCGTTGGTTTGTGACACACCTTTACGCGTCCCCCGCTCGCTGCGCTCGCTCGAAAACTATTGCCCAACCTAAAACCAATCCATCTTGCGTTCATTATTCGATATGGTGGCGACATATTTCGAATTTGCGAACGTGTCGCATCGGTTGTGAGGTTGGACTAGATTTTTACGAGCGAGCGGAGCGAGCGAGAAACGGTGACAATTTCCAAGCTATACATATACCTTATATTGCATTGCATTTGTTTCGTGTTATTACCTAATTTTGTCAGCCATTTCTGACATCAATTTGCACTTTACTATGTGGAAATAGTACTATTTATGTGAAACTATTCACAAACTGTAAACATTTGTCAGTAGGCCATAGGATAAAGACTTCCGGCTCCGCGGGCTGGTGCGAATATTTCAATGTCCGTATGTGCCAAACCGTTGGTTTGTGACACACCTTTACGCGTCCCTCGCTCGCTGCGCTCGCTCGAAATCTATTGCCCAACATAAAACCATACATCTTGCGTTCAGTAATCGATATGGTGGCGACATATTTCGAATTTGCGAACGTGTCGCATCGGTTGTGAGGTTGGACTAGATTTTTACGAGCGAGCGGAGCGAGCGAGCAACGATTACAATTTCCAAGCTATACATATACCTTATATTGCCTTGCATATATTTCGTGTTATTACCTAATTTTGTCAGCCATTTCTGACATCACATTGCACTTTACTATGTGGAAATAGTACTGTTTATGTGAAACTATTCATAAACTGTAAACATTTGTCAGTAGGCAATTCGATAAAGACTTCCGGCTCCTCGGGCTGGTGCGAATATTTCAATGTCCGTATGTGCCAAACCGTTGGTTTGTGACACACCTTTACACGTCTCTCGCTCGCTACGCTCGCTCGAAAGCTATAGCTTAAACTAAAACCAAGCTATCTTGCGTTCATTATTCGATATGGTGGCGACATATTTCGAATTTGCGAACGTGTCGCATCGGTTGTGAGGTTGGACTAAATTTTTACGAGCGAGCGGAGCGAGCGAGCAACGGTGACAATTTCCAAGCTATACATATACCTTATATTGCATTGCATTTGTTTCGTGTTATTACCTAATTTTGTCAGCCATTTCGGACATCACATTGCACTTTACTATGTGGAAATAGTACTATTTATGTGAAACTATTCATAAACTGTAAACATTTGTCAGTAGGCAATTCGATAAAGACTTCCGGCTCCTCGGGCTGGTGCGAATATTTCAATGTCCGTATGTGCCAAACCGTTGGTTTGTGACACACCTTTACGCGTCCCCCGCTCGCTGCGCTCGCTCGAAAACTATTGCCCAACCTAAAACCAATCCATCTTGCGTTCATTATTCGATATGGTGGCGACATATTTCGAATTTGCGAACGTGTCGCATCGGTTGTGACGTTGGACTAGATTTTTACGAGCGAGCGGAGCGAGCGAGCAACGGTAACAATTTCCAGGCTATACATATACCTTATATTGCATTGCATTTGTTTCGTGTTATTACCTAATTTTGTCAGCCATTTCTGACATCACATTGCACTTTACTATGTGGAAATAGTACTATTTATGTGAAACTATTCATAAACTGTAAACATTTGTCAGTAGGCAATTCGATAAAGACTTCCGGCTCCTCGGGCTGGTGCGAATATTTCAATGTCCGTATTTGCCAAACCGTTGGTTTGTGACACACCTTTACGCGTATCTCGCTCGCTGCGCTCGCTCGAAAGCTATAGCCTAACCTAAAACCATACATCTTGCGTTCAGTAATCGATATGGTGGCGACATATTTCGAATTTGCGAACGTGTCGCATCGGTTGTGAGGTTGGACTAGATTTTTACGAGCGAGCGGAGCGAGCGAGCAACGGTGACAACTTCCAAGCTATACATATACCTTATATTGCATTGCATTTGTTTCGTGTTATTACCTAATTTTGTCAGCCATTTCTGACATCACATTGCACTTTACTATGTGGAAATAGTACTATTTATGTGAAACTATTCATAAACTGTAAACATTTGTCAGTAGGCAATTCGATAAAGACTTCCGGCTCCTCGGGCTGGTGCGAATATTTCAATGACCGTATGTGCCAAACCGTTGGTATGTGACACTCCTTTATACGTCTCTCGCTCGCTACGCTCGCTCGAAAGCTATAGCTTAACCTAAAACCAAGCCATCTTGCGTTCAGTATTCGATATGGCGGTGACATATTTCGAATTTGCGAACATGTCGCATCGGTTGTGAGGTTGGACTAGATTTTTACGAGCGAGCGGAGCGAGCGAGCAACGATCACAATTTCCAAGTTATACATATACCTTATATTGCCTTGCATATATTTCGTGTTATTACCTAATTTTGTCAGCCATTTCTGTCATCACATTGCACTTTACTATGTGGAAATAGTACTATTTATGTGAAACTATTCATAAACTGTAAACATTTGTCAGTAGGCAATTCGATAAAGACTTCCGGCTCCTCGGGCTGGTGCGAATATTTCAATGTCCGTATGTGCCAAACCGTTGGTTTGTGACACACCTTTACGCGTCCCTCGCTCGCTGCGCTCGCTCGAAAACTATTGCCCAACCTAAAACCAATCCATCTTGCGTTCATTATTCGATATGGTGGCGACATATTTCGAATTTGCGAACGTGTCGCATCGGTTGTGAGGTTGGACTAGATTTTTACGACCGAGCGGAGCGAGCGTGAAACGGTGACAATATCCAAGCTATACATATACCTTATATTGCATTGCATTTGTTTCGTGTTATTACCTAATTTTGTCAGCCATTTCTGACATCACATTGCACTTTACTATGTGGAAATAGTACTATTTATGTGAAACTATTCACAAACTGTAAACATTTGTCAGTAGGCCATAGGATAAAGACTTCCGGCTCCTCGGGCTGGTGCGAATATTTCAATGTCCGTATGTGCCAAACCGTTGGTTTGTGACACACCTTTACGCGTCCCTCGCTAGCTGCGCTCGCTCGAAATCTATTGCCCAACATAAAAACATACATCTTGCGTTCAGTAATCGATATGGTTGTGACATATTTCGAATTTGCGAACGTGTCGCATCGGTTGTGAGTTCGGACTAGATTTTTACGAGCGAGCGGAGCGAGCGAGCAACGATCACAATTTCCAAGCTATACATATACCTTATATTGCCTTGCATATATTTCGTGTTATTACCTAATTTTGTCAGCCATTTCTGACATCACATTGCACTTTACTATGTGGAAATAGTACTATTTATGTGAAACTATTCATAAACTGTAAACATTTGTCAGTAGGCAATTCGATAAAGACTTCCGGCTCCTCGGGCTGGTGCGAATATTTCAATGTCCGTATGTGCCAAACCGTTGGTTTGTGACACACCTTTACACGTCTCTCGCTCGCTACGCTCGCTCGAAAGCTATAGCTTAAACTAAAACCAAGCCATCTTGCGTTCATTATTCGATATGGTGGCGACATATTTCGAATTTGCGAACGTGTCGCATCGGTTGTGAGGTTGGACTAGATTTTTACGAGCGAGCGGAGCGAGCGAGCAACGGTGACAATTTCCAAGCTATACATATACCTTATATTGCATTGCATTTGTTTCGTGTTATTACCTAATTTTGTCAGCCATTTCGGACATCACATTGCACTGTAGTATGTGGAAATAGTACTATTTATGTGAAACTATTCATAAACTGTAAACATTTGTCAGTAGGCAATTCGATAAAGACTTCCGGCTCCTCGGGCTGGGGGAATATTTCAATGTCCCTATGTGCCAAACCGTTGGTTTGTGACACACCATTACACGGCTCTCGCTCGCTACGCTCGCTCGAAAGCTATAG
The DNA here is from genome assembly GCF_024516045.1 of Bombus affinis. NCBI lineage: Eukaryota > Metazoa > Arthropoda > Insecta > Hymenoptera > Apidae > Bombus > Bombus affinis. Next base: position 6,453 of record NW_026108854.1, on the reverse strand, counting down.
CTTAACCTAAAACCAATCCATCTTGCGTTCAGTATTCGATATGGTGGTGACATATTTCGAATTTGCGAACGTGTCGCATCGGTTGTGACGTTGGACTAGATTTTTACGAGCGAGCGGAGCGAGCGAGCAACGGTTACAATTTCCAGGCTATACATATACCTTATATTGCATTGCATTTGTTTCGTGTTATTACCTAATTTTGTCAGCCATTTCTGACATCACATTGCACTTTACTATGTGGAAATAGTACTATTTATGTGAAACTATTCATAAACTGTAAACATTTGTCAGTAGGCAATTCGATAAAGACTTCCGGCTCCTCGGGCTGGTGCGAATATTTCAATGTCCGTATTTGCCAAACCGTTGGCTTGTGACACACCTTTACGCGTATCTCGCTCGCTGCGCTCGCTCGAAAGCTATAGCCTAACCTAAAACCATACATCTTGCGTTCAGTAATCGATATGGTGGCGACATATTTCGAATTTGCGAACGTGTCGCATCGGTTGTGAGGTTGGACTAGATTTTTACGAGCGAGCGGAGCGAGCGAGCAACGGTGACAACTTCCAAGCTATACATATACCTTATATTGCATTGCATTTGTTTCGTGTTATTACCTAATTTTGTCAGCCATTTCTGACATCACATTGCACTTTACTATGTGGAAATAGTACTATTTATGTGAAACTATTCATAAACTGTAAACATTTGTCAGTAGGCAATTCGATAAAGACTTCCGGCTCCTCGGGCTGGTGCGAATATTTCAATGACCGTATGTGCCAAACCGTTGGTTTGTGACACACCTTTACGCGTCCCCCGCTCGCTGCGCTCGCTCGAAAACTATTGCCCATCCTAAAACCAATCCATCTTGCGTTCATTATTTGATATGGTGGCGACATATTTCGAATTTGCGAACGTGTCGCATCGGTTGTGAGGTTGGACTAGATTTTTACGAGCGAGCGGAGCGAGCGAGAAACGGTGACAATTTCCAAGCTATACATATACCTTATATTGCATTGCATTTGTTTCGTGTTATTACCTAATTTTGTCAGCCATTTCTGACATCACATTGCACTTTACTATGTGGAAATAGTACTATTTATGTGAAACTATTCATAAACTGTAAACATTTGTCAGTAGGCAATTCGATAAAGACTTCCGGCTCCTCGGGCTGGTGCGAATATTTCATTTTCCGTATGTGCCAAACCGTTGGTTTGTGACACACCTTTACACGTCTCTCGCTCGCTACGCTCGCTCGAAAGCTATAGCTTAAACTAAAACCAAGCCATCTTGCGTTCATTATTCGATATGGTGGCGACATATTTCGAATTTGCGAACGTGTCGCATCGGTTGCGAGGTTGGACTAGATTTTTACGAGCGAGCGGAGCGAGCGAGCAACGGTGACAATTTCCAAGCTATACATATACCTTATATTGCATTGCATTTGTTTCGTGTTATTACCTAATTTTGTCAGCCATTTCGGACATCACATTGCACTGTAGTATGTGGAAATAGTACTATTTATGTGAAACTATTCATAAACTGTAAACATTTGTCAGTAGGCAATTCGATAAAGACTTCCGGCTCCTCGGGCTGGGGGAAAATTTCGATGTCCCTATGTGCCAAACCGTTGGTTTGTGACACACCATTACACGGCTCTCGCTCGCTACGCTCGCCCGAAAGCTATAGCTTAACCTAAAACCAATCCATCTTGCGTTCATTATTCGATATGGTGGCGACATATTTCGAATTTGCGAACGTGTCGCATCGGTTGTGAGGTTGGACTAGATTTTTACGAGCGAGCGGAGCGAGCGTGAAACGGTGACAATTTCCAAGCTATACATATACCTTATATTGCATTGCATTTGTTTCGTGTTATTACCTAATTTTGTCAGCCATTTCTGACATCACATTGCACTTTACTATGTGGAAATAGTACTATTTATGTGAAACTATTCACAAACTGTAAACATGTGTCAGTAGGCCATAGGATAAAGACTTCCGGCTCCTCGGGCTGGTGCGAATATTTCAATGTCCGTATGTGCCAAACCGTTGGTTTGTGACACACCTTTACGCGTCCCTCGCTCGCTGCGCTCGCTCGAAATCTATTGCCCAACATAAAACCATACATCTTGCGTTCAGTAATCGATATGGTGGCGACATGTTTCGAATTTGCGAACGTGTCGCATCGGTTGTGAGGTTGGACTAGATTTTTACGAGCGAGCGGAGGGAGCGAGCCACGATTACAATTTCCAAGCTATACATATACCTTATATTGCCTTGCATATATTTCGTGTTATTACCTAATTTTGTCAGCCATTTCTGACATCACATTGCACTTTACTATGTGGAAATAGTACTATTTATGTGAAACTATTCATAAACTGTAAACATTTGTCAGTAGGCAATTCGATAAAGACTTCCGGCTCCTCGGGCTGGTGCGAATATTTCAATGTCCGTATTTGCCAAACCGTTGGTTTGTGACACACCTTTACGCGTATCTCGCTCGCTGCGCTCGCTCGAAAGCTATAGCCTAACCTAAAACCATACATCTTGCGTTCAGTAATCGATATGGCGGCGACATATTTCGAATTTGCGAACGTGTCGCATCGGTTGTGAGGTTGGACTAGATTTTTACGAGCGAGCGGAGCGAGCGAGAAACGGTGACAATTTCCAAGCTATACATATACCTTATATTGCATTGCATTTGTTTCGTGTTATTACCTAATTTTGTCAGCCATTTCTGACATCACATTGCACTTTACTATGTGGAAATAGTACTATTTATGTGAAACTATTCATAAACTGTAAACATTTGTCAGTAGGCAATTCGATAAAGACTTCCGGCTCCTCGGGCTGGTGGGAATATTTCAATGTCCGTATGTGCCAAACCGTTGGTTTGTGACACACCTTTACGCGTCCCTCGCTCGCTGCGCTCGCTCGAAAACTATTGCCCAACCTAAAACCAATCCATCTTGCGTTCATTATTCGATATGGTGGCGACATATTTCGAATTTGCGAACGTGTCGCATCGGTTGTGAGGTTGGAATAGATTTTTACGAGCGAGCGGAGCGAGCGAGAAACGGTGACAATTTCCAAGCTATACATATACCTTATATTGCATTGCATTTGTTTCGTGTTATTACCTAATTTTGTCAGCCATTTCTGACATCACATTGCACTTTACTATGTGGAAATAGTACTATTTATGTGAAACTATTCATAAACTGTAAACATTTGTCAGTAGGCAATTCGATAAAGACTTCCGGATCCTCGGGCTGGTGCGAATATTTCAATGTCCGTATTTGCCAAACCGTTGGTTTGTGACACACCTTTACGCGTCTCTCGCTCGCTGCGCTCGCTCGAAAGCTATAGCCTAACCTAAAACCATACATCTTGCGTTCAGTAATCGATATGGTGGCGACATATTTCGAATTTGCGAACGTGTCGCATCGGTTGTGAGGTTGGACTAGATTTTTACGAGCGAGCGGAGCGAGCGAGCAACGGTGACAACTTCCAAGCTATACATATACCTTATATTGCATTGCATTTGTTTCGTGTTATTACCTAATTTTGTCAGCCATTTCTGACATCACATTGCACTTTACTATGTGGAAATAGTACTATTTATGTGAAACTATTCATAAACTGTAAACATTTGTCAGTAGGCAATTCGATAAAGACTTCCGGCTCCTCGGGCTGGTGCGAATATTTCAATGACCGTATGTGCCAAACCGTTGGTATGTGACACTCCTTTATACGTCTCTCGCTCGCTACGCTCGCTCGAAAGCTATAGCTTAACCTAAAACCAAGCCATCTTGCGTTCAGTATTCGATATGGCGGTGACATATTTCGAATTTGCGAACATGTCGCATCGGTTGTGAGGTTGGACTAGATTTTTACGAGCGAGCGGAGCGAGCGAGCAACGATCACAATTTCCAAGTTATACATATACCTTATATTGCCTTGCATATATTTGGTGTTATTACCTAATTTTGTCAGCCATTTCTGTCATCACATTGCACTTTACTATGTGGAAATAGTACTATTTATGTGAAACTATTCATAAACTGTAAACATTTGTCAGTAGGCAATTCGATAAAGACTTCCGGCTCCTCGGGCTGGTGCGAATATTTCAATGTCCGTATGTGCCAAACCGTTGGTTTGTGACACACCTTTACGCGTCCCTCGCTCGCTGCGCTCGCTCGAAAACTATTGCCCAACCTAAAACCAATCCATCTTGCGTTCATTATTCGATATGGTGGCGACAAATTTCGAATTTGCGAACGTGTCGCATCGGTTGTGAGGTTGGACTAGATTTTTACGACCGAGCGGAGCGAGCGAGAAACGGTGACAATTTCCAAGCTATACATATACCTTATATTGCATTGCATTTGTTTCGTGTTATTACCTAATTTTGTCAGCCATTTCTGACATCACATTGCACTTTACTATGTGGAAATAGTACTATTTATGTGAAACTATTCACAAACTGTAAACATTTGTCAGTAGGCCATAGGATAAAGACTTCCGGCTCCTCGGGCTGGTGCGAATATTTCAATGTCCGTATGTGCCAAACCGTTGGTTTGTGACACACCTTTACGCGTCCCTCGCTAGCTGCGCTCGCTCGAAATCTATTGCCCAACATAAAAACATACATCTTGCGTTCAGTAATCGATATGGTGGTGACATATTTCGAATTTGCGAACGTGTCGCATCGGTTGTGAGTTCGGACTAGATTTTTACGAGCGAGCGGAGCGAGCGAGCAGCGATCACAATTTCCAAGCTATACATATACCTTATATTGCCTTGCATATGTTTCGTGTTATTACCTAATTTTGTCAGCCATTTCTGACATCACATTGCACTTTACTATGTGGAAATAGTACTATTTATGTGAAACTATTCATAAACTGTAAACATTTGTCAGTAGGCAATTCGATAAAGACTTCCGGCTCCTCGGGCTGGTGCGAATATTTCAATGTCCGTATGTGCCAAACCGTTGGTTTGTGACACACCTTTACACGTCTCTCGCTCGCTACGCTCGCTCGAAAGCTATAGCTTAAACTAAAACCAAGCCATCTTGCGTTCATTATTCGATATGGTGGCGACATATTTCGAATTTGCGAACGTGTCGCATCGGTTGTGAGGTTGGACTAGATTTTTACGAGCGAGCGGAGCGAGCGAGCAACGGTGACAATTTCCAAGCTATACATATACCTTATATTGCATTGCATTTGTTTCGTGTTATTACCTAATTTTGTCAGCCATTTCGGACATCACATTGCACTGTAGTATGTGGAAATAGTACTATTTATGTGAAACTATTCATAAACTGTAAACATTTGTCAGTAGGCAATTCGATAAAGACTTCCGGCTCCTCGGGCTGGGGGAATATTTCAATGTCCCCTATGTGCCAAACCGTTGGTTTGTGACACACCATTACACGGCTCTCGCTCGCTACGCTCGCTCGAAAGCTATAGCTTAACCTAAAACCAATCCATCTTGCGTTCAGTATTCGATATGGTGGTGACATATTTCGAATTTGCGAACGTGTCGCATCGGTTGTGACGTTGGACTAGATTTTTACGAGCGAGCGGAGCGAGCGAGCAACGGTGACAATTTCCAGGCTATACATATACCTTATATTGCATTGCATTTGTTTCGTGTTATTACCTAATTTTGTCAGCCATTTCTGACATCACATTGCACTTTACTATGTGGAAATAGTACTATTTATGTGAAACTATTCATAAACTGTAAACATTTGTCAGTAGGCAATTCGATAAAGACTTCCGGCTCCTCGGGCTGGTGCGAATATTTCAATGTCCGTATTTGCCAAACCGTTGGTTTGTGACACACCTTTACGCGTATCTCGCTCGCTGCGCTCGCTCGAAAGCTATAGCCTAACCTAAAACCATACATCTTGCGTTCAGTAATCGATATGGTGGCGACATATTTCGAATTTGCGAACGTGTCGCATCGGTTGTGAGGTTGGACTAGATTTTTACGAGTGAGCGGAGCGAGCGAGCAACGGGTGACAACTTCCAAGCTATACATATACCTTATATTGCATTGCATTTGTTTCGTGTTATTACCTAATTTGTCAGCCATTTCTGACATCACATTGCACTTTACTATGTGGAAATAGTACTATTTATGTGAAACTATTCATAAACTGTAAACATTTGTCAGTAGGCAATTCGATAAAGACTTCCGGCTCCTCGGGCTGGTGCGAATATTTCAATGACCGTATGTGCCAAACCGTTGGTTTGTGACACACCTTTACACGTCTCTCGCTCGCTACGCTCGCTCGAAAGCTATAGCTTAACCTAAAACCAAGCCATCTTGCGTTCAGTATTCGATATGGTGGTGACATATTTCGAATTTGCGAACGTGTCGCATCGGTTCTGACGTTGGACTAGATTTTTACGAGCGAGCGGAGCGAGCGAGCAA